>NC_090256.1:3857240-3859740 GCF_037325665.1 Littorina saxatilis | reverse complement strand
TCAGCTTGGAGGCCTAAAATTTAATTAATGAGTTTGCTCATTAAAGTTGTCATTAAAATCGATTTTTCGCAAACAGATTTAAAATTGATTGCATCGTATTCTTCATCACATTCTGAATCTAAATATATATACATATGTCATGTTTACTCTTAAAATGTGATCACAATTAACGAAAATAGATTAATTAGTCTTACGATTAAAATTTAAGAAATCGACCCAAAAATGATTTCATCTTATTCTTTATCATTTCCTGATTCCAAAAACATATAGATATGATAGGTTGTATTCAAAACAAGCTCAGAAAGTTAACAAGAATACAGAAAAGCGCGCTTTCCTGCTTAGCACAATACGCTACCGCGCTAATTTGGCGTGTCAATATCACTACGTTTTGCACGTGGAAGGTGAGCGATTTCCTTCACGCGGGGATTGACGAAGCTGTACTGTCTTGGTGAAAAAATACAGTGCGTTCAGTTTCATTCCGTGAGTTCGACAGCTTGACTAAATGTAGTAATTTCGCCTTACGCGACTTGTTATTTATTACTCTAAAAATAAGAAATACAAACTCATGCAAATGTTTTTAAAAGAACTATATAACTTATATCAAATTGATAAATATTCTCACAATATCCTCATGAAGCAAATTCAGTTTATTAAAAAATGGAACCCGTACCAACAGCTAATAACAGTTTGATGACGACTGGTGATGTGATTTGCTATTACAATAGCCGTTAATGCATTTCTGATTTCGGGATAGGTATGCTTTGAACATATAACAATACCAACTGCCATGTACCTTGTCATATGTGTTTAACTCTGTTACTGCTGCAATTTACTATCGGTATAAGTATCAATGCTTTTAATTTGTCATTGTAAATCTGTGTTTGCCTGAATAAAATAACTGTTGAAGAAAAAAATAAAACTTTGAACTTAAAACTTAAGGGTGACTTATTCTAAATAGTGACAATTTATATTTTTAACAATGAAAGCCATTACCATGTAAAATACGTACCGGCACGGTTGGCCTAGTGGTAAGGCGTCCGCTTCGTGATCGGGAGGTCGTGGGTTCGAACCCCGGCCGGGTCATACCTAAGACTTTAAAATTGGCAATCTAGTGGCTGCTCCGCCTGGCGTCTGGCATTATGGGGTTAGTGCTAGGACTGGTTGGTCCGGAGTCAGAATAATGTGACTGGGTGAGACATGAAGCCTGTGCTGCGACTTCTGTCTTGTGTGTGGCGCACGTTAAATGTCAAAGCAGCACCGCCCTGATATGGCCCTTCGTGGTCGGTTGGGCGTTAAGCAAGCAAAACAAACAAACAAACAATGTAAAATGCGGAAAAGCCGAGTTTGTCGGTGGGGGTGGGTATACAGGCACCACCCACCTTCTGAAAATGACATGTGCTCAGCTCGCTTGAAACTTACAAGGTAAAAGTTCCAAGGAATCAAATGAAATTGCGTGACTCAGTTTACTTCAAATGCAGTTTGGAGTTATTTCCTTACCGTCTAATGTTGATAACGAATCTGACCCTTTCTAGTAGACTAGAGAATGCAAAGCAAAAGGGTTGTTGAACCTGATGTGAGATTGTTGCGGTGAGAACTAGTCAGCTGTTAATATTCATGAGGTCAAGTGTGTGATTGGCTGCGATTGGCTGCATGAGGTCATGTGCATAAGGTCACACCAGCCTCGGTTCAATCCCGTCCCATTGGCTATTCAGTCTAGAGTTGCGGAATCAGTTCGAATTTTGTTTTGGTCGAAATAAACTGCATGGTAATAAAACCGTAATTTCTAATATGCTGACTGTTAGCAAATGATAACAGACATGTCTCGTAAATGATATCCAAATTCGTCTACCGGCTCATTCGGATATTACAGTTCCTCGATATGTCTGTTATCATTTGCTAACAGTCAGCATATTAGAAATAACTAATAATGATTAATAACGTTAATGCTAACATCTGGATTACTGTTACAAGCCTGAGCTTTACTCCGCATCTAGTTTATGATGGGAGATGAATGTCGGATGAGAGGGAGTGAATAAGAGAGGGAGAGAGAGGGGGGGGGGGGGGGGGGGGGTAGGGAGCAAACAGACAATTTTGTGACATTTTTATGGGAGAAACATTTTTATGGTAGCCAAAAACAACGACAAAAATATTGTTTCAACAGCAATCTGCCGAGAACCCCTTCTATCGTTATTAAAAAATAAGACCACCCAACAACAACAAAAACAATATATATTTAAACATGTATAAAATATCAGAAGTTGTGAAAGAAACAATTAAATTACATATCTTATCCCAACTCACATATAGCAATTAACCATAGTTCAGTGCTGGTAACGCTGTACGCGTCCCCTTGGTAACAAGGAAGACGCCTCTAAAAAAGAGTGACCATGACCCGTCAAGAGGTCAAGGCCAGACTGAGATCGAGGCTCCTGATTCAGCTAAGCCTTGGCTGGCTCAGGCTGATCAGCAAGCATCTTCGTTTACGGCTCTCAACCGGAGG
>NC_090256.1:3817240-3852240 GCF_037325665.1 Littorina saxatilis | reverse complement strand
ATGCAGAGAGAGAGGGAGAGAGAGAGAGAGAGAGAGAGACAGAGTAAGTATGCAGAGAGAGAGAGAGAGAGAGAGAGAGAGAGACAGAGTAAGTATGCAGAGAGAGAGAGAGAGAGAGAGAGAGAGAGAGAGACAGAGTAAGTATGCAGAGAGAGACAGAGAGAGACAGAGAGAGACGTATGCAGAGAGAGAGAGAGAGACAGAGTAAGTATGCAGAGAGAGGGAGAGAGAAAGAGAGACAGAGTAAGTATGCAGAGAGAGAGAGAGGGGGAGGGAGAGAGACAGTGTAAGTATGCACAGAGAGAGAGGGAGAGAGACAGAGAGACAGAGTAAGTATGCAGAGAGAGAGAGAGAGAGAGAGAGAGAGAGGGAGAGAGAGAGAGAGACAGAGTAAGTATGCAGAGAGAGAGAGGGAGAGAGAGAGAGACAGAGTAAGTATGCAGAGAGAGAGAGAGAGAGAGGGAGAGAGAGAGAGAGAGAGACAGAGTAAGTATGCAGAGAGAGAGAGAGAGAGGGAGAGAGAGAGAGAGACAGAGTAAGTATGCAGAGAGTCTGAGTCTGAAGATTTATTCGCTTAAACTTTGTACAGTTCATTGCGAAGGGGTGGATGGGGGAGAAAGGGAACGATTTCGAAATATCGATACAAATGTACAGTGCTCATCGATAAAACACAAGGTGGGTAATTCGCGACATGGTTTCCAGATCGCGTGGAATGTCAACAAGACTGATCACACCAGAAAAAGTCCCAAAGTCGCGCGCGGTCTTGCAGACACGTTACTTTTTGCAACGTCTCTTGTCAAATGTTTGTTTTCTGTCTGCGCCTAGTTTTTCGGCACATTCTTTCATACTTCTTTCCGTTCTTTGCATGTCTTGATGTTGTCTGTCCATGGTCATGCCGACGTTGTCTAGTCGCTCTTGGATTCCTGCGATCATAGACAAAAGTATATCCGTTTGGTCGGGAGTAAAAATGCTCGTCTCTGCTCGGGTGGTGGTACCTCCATGATCTGGAGCATTCGTTGGCCTACTTTCAGCTGCCTGGTTGTTGACTTCGTCTGTTGTTGACATTTTATTGCCTTGCGTCTCCTTGCCACGTGCTGCATGGTTGCTAGCCGCGGTAACACTACGGGTCACAACCCTCGGCCTTTGTTGAGCTGCATTCATGTCACTGTCTTCACGGCGAGTTTCACGTGTTTGTTGGCAGGGGGTAGCGACAGTGTGTTTGTCTGTTTGGCGAGTTTGTTTGTCAGTGTCTACACAATTGAAAGTTTCTCTGATTTCAGCATCTGGCTGTTGAAAGTCGGAAGAAAACACATCATGCTCATACTCCCCTACCTTCCTCAATCTTTGGTTTAAGCGTTGTTGGTCGCGGCGAAGTTGTGAAGGCGACTTTCTTATGCACAGAGAGAGAGGGAGAGAGACAGAGAGAGGGAGAGAGACAGAGAGAGGGAAAGAGAAAGAGAACGAGGGCGAGAGACAGAGAGACAGAGTAAGTATGCAGAGAGAGAGAGAGGGAGGGAGGGAGAGAGAGAGAGAGAGAGTATGCAGAGAGAGAGAGAGAGAGGGAGAGAGGCAGAGAGAGAGAGAGAGGGAGAGAGGCAGAGAGAGAGAGAGAGAGGGGGAGAGAGAGAGAGACAGAGTAAGTATGCAGAGAGAGAGAGAGAGGGAGAGAGAGAGTAAGTATGCAGAGAGAGAGGGAGAGAGAGAGAGAGAGAGAGAGAGAGAGAGGGAGGGATGTATGTGCGGACTGAGGCCAGAGGCCAGTCAACCCTCTGGAACTTGACTCAACTAATTGGGGTTCAACGTCTTAAAGGCTGCAATATTCGTAGCGTTCATTAATTAATTCATATTGTTTACATGTGCCAATAATGTTATAAAACTGGACCTAAGGGGATATAATAACGATTGGCTGTAGCTTTCGAACACAGAAAAAATTATTTCAGTATTGCAAAGTGGTGTTGATAGTGTCGAATGTAAACAGAACAGTCTCAAACGCCATCTTTGGTTTACGAAACGTCACGAAGTGACGTCAACGGTCTAAAAATAGCCCAAGTCCTGGAGAACTGTTGCTAAACAATGCAATAAAGAATTAATTATTTCTCGTAATTGGTAAGGACTTCAAACCTAAAACTTTGCAGGAAGCTTAATTTATACATCCCCGCAACGATGGGAAAAGCCCTGGAAGTAATTAAACTAATTAAATAGGACTATGTCAGCTTTTAACAGACCGCTGATCTGTTAGGAACATTTGTGTATGAATACGCTAAAAACAACAACAACGACAACAACAAAACACCTATGGCTCTGCCACACGGTCTTAAAACAGCAGCGTTTGGTCATTACCATTCCCTTTAGGAGACGAGAGTGTCTGGCTGCGACAAATACATCTCAGTGGTCTATTCAGCTGTCGGCGACGCCGCGCATCACGTGTGCTTGTCCCTGGTCACTATATATTATATATTATAAACTGCCTGGCCTTGGCTGTCTCTGTGTAACCCCTGAATTAATTCTACACCACAGCGGCGCGCGAGAACGTTGTGGCGCCAGAGGCCGGTTGTGGCTTGTGATTTGCCGATAATGATGAAACGGTGTGCAGTTTTATTTCAGCCACGTGATGGAGTTGCTGGGAAAAGCCAGTTCATTGTGTTTCAAGACGACGAACCCAACTGCTGTGGGAAAAAGGCCGACGTGAGTCTTGTCGAGTAGAAGCTGCCGTCTGACGAAGCAGATTACGTGCTACCTGTGGGGACAACAAAAACAACAAGAAAAAGAAACAAGTCGCGTAAGGCGAAATTACTACATTTAGTCAAGCTGTGGAACTCACAGAATGAAACTGAACGCACTGCATTTTTTCACAATGACCGTAGTCCGCCGCTTGTGCATAACGGAGTGAAACTGACGAGCCTGTTCAGCGCGGTAGTGGTTTCGCTGTGCTGCATAGCACGCTTTTCTGTACCTCTCTTCGTTTTAACTTTCTGAGCGTGTTTTTAATCCAAACATATCATATCTATATGTTTTTGGAATCAGGAACCGACAAGGAATAAGATGAAATTGTTTTTAAATCGATTTCGGAAATTTAATTTTGATCATAATTGTTATATTTTTAATTTTCAGAGCTTGTTTTTAATCCAAATATAACATATTTATATGTTTTTGGAATCAGGAAATGATGTAGAATAAGATGAACGTAAATTTGGATCGTTTTATATAAAAAAAAATATTACAATTTTCAGATTTTTAATGACCAAAGTCATTGATTAGTTTTTAAGCCACCAAGCTGAAATGCGATACCGAAGTCCGGCCTTCGTCGAAGATTGCTTTACAAAAATTTCAATCAATTTGATTGAAAAATGAGGGTGTGACAGTGCCGCCTCAACTTTTACAAAAAGCCGGATATGACGTCATCAAAAGTATTTATCGAAAAAAAGAAAAAAATGTCCGGGGATATCATACCCAGGAACTCTCATGTCAAATTTCATAAAGATTGGTCCAGTAGTTTGGTCTGAATCGCTCTACACACACACACACGCACAGACAGACAGACAGACACACACACACACACACGCACACACAAACACACACACACAAACACACGCACACACACACACACAAACATACGCACACACCACGACCCTCGTCTCGATTCCCCCTCTATGTTAAAACATTTAGTCAAAACTTGTCTAAATTTAAACAAGTCGCGTAAGGCGAAAATACAATATTTAGTCAAGTAGCTGTCGAACGTGAAATTGACAAGAAGAGCGGGGTAGTGGTTACGCTATGCTGCATAGCACGCTTTTCTGTACCTCTCTTCGTTTTAACTTTCTGAGCGTGTTTTTAATCCAAACATATCATATCTATATATTTTTGGAATCAGGAACCGACAAGGAATAAGATGAAAGTGTTTTTAAATTGATTTCGAAAAAAAAATTTTGATAATAATTTTTATATATTTAATTTTCAGAGCTTGTTTTTAATCCGAATATAACATATTTATATGTTTTTGGAATCAGCAAATGATGGAGAATAAGATAAACGTAAATTTGGATCGTTTTATAAATTTTTATTTTTTTTTACAATTTTCAGATTTTTAATGACCAAAGTCATTAATTAATTTTTAAGCCACCAAGCTGAAATGCAATACCGAACCCCGGGCTTCGTCGAAGAGTACTTGACCAAAATTTCAACCAATTTGGTTGAAAAATGAGGGCGTGACAGTGCCGCCTCAACTTTTACGAAAAGCCGGATATGACGTCATCAAAGACATTTATCAAAAAAATGAAAAAAACGTATGGGGATATCATACCCAGGAACTCTCATGTCAAATTTCATAAAGATCGGTCCAGTAGTTTGGTCTGAATCGCTCTACACGCACGCACGCACGCACACACACACACACACACATACACACACACATACACCACGACCCTCGTCTCGATTCCCCCTCTATGTTAAAACATTTAGTCAAAACTTGTCTAAATGTAAAAAAAGAAAGGAAAGAAAGGAAAGAAAAAGGAAAACAAGCAAGAGAAAAAGAAACAGAGAAAGAGGAAGGTCGAAGAATCACCACCACTACAACAACGACAACAGCAACGACAACAGCATCAGCAACAAACACAGAAAGCCCATATACAACGGCTTTATTCGCACGGCTTTTATATCAGACAGTATAAGCTGACACGCGTATCGCAAATTTTTATCACGCCAGCTATCCGTCCCTGAGTAGTAATTCTAGCCTTCATTATCATGGACCGATTTTTTTTTTAATGTTTTTATATTTAGTCAAGTTTTGACTAAATATTTTAACATCGAGGGGGAATCGAAACGAGGGTATGGTGTATGTGTGTCTGTCTGTCTGTCTGTCTGTGCGTGTGTGTGTGTGTGTGTGTGTGTGTGTGTGTAGAGCGATTCAGACTAAACTACAGGACCGATCTTTATGAAATTTGACATGAGAGTTCCTGGGTATGAAATCCCCGAAGGTTTTTTTTATTTTTTTGATAAATGTCTTTGATGACGTCATATCCGGCTTTTTGTGAAAGTTGAGGCGGCACTGTCACGCCCTCATTTTTCAACCAAATTGGTTGAAATTTTGGTCAAGTAATCTTCGACGAAGCCCGGGGTTCGGTATTGCATTTCAGCTTGGTGGCTTAAAAATTAATTAATGACTTTGGTCATTAAAAATCTGAAAATTGTAAAAAAAAAAATAATTTATAAAACGATCCAAATTTACGTTTATCTTATTCTCCATCATTTGCTGATTCCAAAAACATATAAATATGTTATATTCGGATTAAAAACAAGCTCTGAAAATTAAATATATAAAAATTATTATCAATATTTTTTTTTCGAAATCAATTCAAAAACACTTTCATCTTATTCCTTGTCGGTTCCTGATTCCAAAAATATATAGATATGATATGTTTGGATTAAAAACACGCTCAGAAAGTTAAAACGAAGAGAGGTACAGAAAAGCGTGCTATCCTTCTTAGCGCAACGAATACCCCGCTCTTCTTGTCAATTCCACGGGCACTGCCTTTGCCACGGGCGGTGGAGTGACGATGCTACGAGTATACGGTCTTGCTGCGTTGCGTTGCGTTCAGTTTCATTCTGTGAGTTCGACAGCTACTTGACTAAATATTGTATTTTCGCCTTACGCGACTTGTTTCTTTTCTTGTTGAGAACCATGTTCGTCCTTCAAAGAATCCAGATTTATATTTGTCAAAGAAGCCAGACTCATATTTGATAGTTGTGTCACCTGATCATCGTATTAAGGTGTTTCTCCTTAAACGTCAACTCAAAACAAACAAAAATTCGCTATCATTGCCAAGGCTCTCCCAGAGGTGGCAGCGCTGCCTGTCTGCCTGACTTAATGAGGTTGGTTATGGCATTGTTTGAACCTTTGGTCTGTTGATCGAAAGGGTTAGCTGAATAAGATTTAGCTTAATCTGAGCAGTATCCGAGATAGATAAGACCAGGAAAATACTGGAAATGCACTACGAATTGGTTAAAAAGGACATGTACGTTTAATGACTGTGGGGTGAACATTTTCCCCCAGAGCTGCAAGATACCCACCGCGTGCTGTGACTGGACTGGACTCGCGTGAGATGACGACCGCCAGCGTCTTACACTGTTTCACGCATGTATGTCGCTATGCCACGACTCAGTAGTGTGGGTTTTGTTTCTTCTTTCGGATTGATGTGCGCTGGGTGGTGTCTTCCTACCTGTGTGCTCTGCCACCAAACAGTACCCCAAGTGTCTGAAGTTGTTGTGATTCATTTAAACATGAAGAGGACACAGCAGTAACCAGGTTAGTACTTTCTTTATTAATATTTCGGCAGCGACTAACTGCATTCTTCAGGATTGTGCCTATGGATTTTGTGATTCTTCCTTTGGGTACAGGGTTGTTATACTCTGTGGCAGATACGATGCCAGTCTTTAAACGGTGTGGGTCTTGGATTTTGATGTGCAAGGACGTCTTATGGAAAAAAAAATGACCTCAAGACAAAACGAACGTTAGTCAAAGATATTATAAGCAATTGGGGATATTGGCGAAAAAGTTATGCTGTGCTTGAAGCTGGATACCTTGCTGGAAGAAAGATCATTGGTTGTATTGCTGCGTCTATCTGATTTTGCTCGTCGGAGACCTTGCCCCAGCTGGCTGTTCGAAGGAAATTAAAGATGACACATGTGATACGTGTTCTGGCCCCGATGCTTGTTGGATGTAAGCAGCCAGCATCTGATGTTGTGTTGGTCTCCATACCACTGAGACAAAGCACCTGATTGTGTGTTGGTCTCCATACCACTGAGACATAACACCTGATTTTGTGTTGGCATCCATACCACTGAGACATAGCACCTGATTGTGTGTTGGTCTCCATACCACTGAGACATAGCACCTGATTGTGTGTTGGTCTCCATACCACTGAGACATAGCACCTGATTGTGTGTTGGTATCCATACCACTGAGACATAGCACCTGATTGTGTGTTGGTCTCCATACCACTGAGACATAGCACCTGATTGTGTGTTGGTCTCCATACCACTGAGACATAGCACCTGATTGTGTGTTGGTATCCATACCACTGAGACATAGCACCTGATTGTGTGTTGGTATCCATACCACCGAGACATAGCACAAGATTTTGTGTTGGTATCCATACCACTGAGACATTGAACATAGATTTCATGTGACTGTTTGACGAGATCACGGGAATCGTCAATAACAGGATTGCAATCCGTGTCATGGCGCCATGAAGCTCAACCAAATCGAATTTAACGATGAGGTTTTTCAGTTTTGGAGCTTTTCCCGTTTGTCGTGACTTATGTAACTAAGTAATCCCGAGAGACTTCAACAACAACAACAACAACAACAACAACAACAACAACAACAACAACAACAACAAGAGCAGCAGCACCAACTTCAAAGCAATGATAAACATACATGCGATGTACTGACCATTGTCTCTCCGGAGAAAAACCACCGCGATGCAGACATTGCCAGTGGTCCAGAGCTGTTAGGAAGATTTTTATTCACTTGAGTCGTTCTGCGAGAGACAGCGACAGCCTCAACGAAACAAAAGTCATCTCGCAGCTTCCCATTTAAGCGAAGTTTTCTTTGTTCATGCTAGTTCCCCAAGAGGCAGCAACAACCTCAACGAAACAAGTCATATTTTCAGTGCCTTTTTGCTGTTTCTCATTTAGGAGAGACATACTTCACTCACATGAATGATTCTGCGAAAGGCTGACAGCAACAGCCTGAACGGAACAAAAGTCATTTTTCAGTTTCTCATGTTATCAAGAATTGTTCTATTCACGATCTCGTGAGTCGTTCTCCAATCTTAAATGAAACAGTCATCCTGCTAGTGCCTTGTTGTAGTTCCTCGTGAAATTGCACGGTAGATAACTCGTTCAGAAGACGCTCCATAGTTCTCAGAACCACAGTCATTAACTTGCTGATTGCCTTCAAACTTGGAGAAGCCTTTTGTGAGTCTATGGGGAACACCACGTTGATGGAAGGGTTACGAGGAGGGTCAATCAATTCAGTATTAGTAGGGCAACAGTCTCCTCGTGAGTACATCGCCAATCAGAGGTCTGTAGGCGGTTCTTCTGGGCCAGATGTGGGTCAAGGCAGCAAGAACTGTGCGGGAACAACAAGAACAACCTGTATGAACTAAGTGGAATAAAAGCATGTGCTTCAACATCGACCATTGATAAAGTTAATCAAGAACCTCCTATTTCAGGCCTGTGGGACTTCGAGTCAATCACGTAGACGGGATCAACGAAGTCTACAGACAACAACGACAAGCCGGACGACAGCGACAACAGCAACTACTTCATCACCGGCGGCAGGAGCAGCACCACCAGAAACAACAACGACGTAAGCAACAACAATGACACTACAACAACATGAACTGAACAAAAGCGAAGATTGTACATAATTCGATCGTTACTGGACGAGGCTAGTTCATCGTTATTGAAGTAGCGGCTTTCTTGTCAGTGCCTTCCCGCCAGTGCCTCTAGCCCTTTGTAGGGTTCCATCAGTTTATCACAATCTCGTTAATTTGAAGAAGCAAAAGAAGCAACAACGACCACAGTGAGAGCAAAATCAACAGCATCGACATCAACATCAACAAATGATATCACCACCAGCAACAGTATTAAAAACACACAACCAACAACAACATCCTTGACAACAAGAAGACCACCACGACATGGATTTGACGTGGAAAGTAGGTGGTGGTAGCAGGGTTCTGGAAGAGGAAGGGGACGCGGAGAACTCGATGGCTGTGGCCTATGGACACGCCAGGTGGCTCAACAGGTTTTACTACGGTACCCCCCAGCCCTACCTGTCATGGTGGCAGGCCGCTCAATGCCAGGTAAATTCGCTTCATATTTCTTCCCCAGCTACCACACAGGATACAAGTCGTATGTTTATTTCAATGTTTCGTATTCTCTCAGGGTCCAGGAGAATGGTTCCGCGTAACTCTCACCTACTGTTGTTGTCGAGGTCCCTTTGTTTCTTGGTTCTCCCCTACTGTTGTTGTCGAGGTCCCTTTGTTTCTTGGTTCTCTCCTACTGTTGTTGTCGAGGTCCCTTTGTTTCTTGGTTCTCCCCTACTGTTGTTGTCGAGGTCCCTTTGTTTCTTGGTTCTCCCCTACTGTTGTTGTCGAGGTCCCTTTGTTTCTTGCTTCTCCCCTACTGTTGTTGTCGAGGTCCCTTTGTTTCTTGCTTCTCTCCTACTGTTGTTGTCGAGGTCCCTTTGTTTCTTGGTTCTCTCCTACTGTTGTTGTCGAGGTCCCTTTGTTTCTTGGTTCTCCCCTACCAGTGTTGATCGTGTTCCGCGTAACTCTCACCTACTGTTGTTGTCGAGGTCCCTTTGTTTCTTGGTTCTCCCCTACTGTTGTTGTCGAGGTCCCTTTGTTTCTTGGTTCTCTCCTACTGTTGTTGTCGAGGTCCCTTTGTTTCTTGCTTCTCCCCTACTGTTGTTGTCGAGGTCCCTTTGTTTCTTGCTTCTCCCCTACTGTTGTTGTCGAGGTCCCTTTGTTTCTTGCTTCTCCCCTACTGTTGTTGTCGAGGTCCCTTTGTTTCTTGGTTCTCCCCTACTGTTGTTGTCGAGGTCCCTTTGTTTCTTGGTTCTCCCCTACTGTTGTTGTCGAGGTCCCTTTGTTTCTTGGTTCTCTCCCACTGTTGTTGTCGAGGTCCCTTTGTTTCTTGGTTCTCCCCTACTGTTGTTGTCGAGGTCCCTTTGTTTCTTGGTTCTCTCCCACTGTTGTTGTCGAGGTCCCTTTGTTTCTTGGTTCTCCCCTACTGTTGTTGTCGAGGTCCCTTTGTTTCTTGGTTCTCCCCTACCAGTGTTGATCGTGTCACGTACGTTCTTCATCCAATGTCAATAAGAAGCGACCAATAGATTTTTTTTAAAGTTCCCCCAACAATTGTGTGTCTTTTTTGTTCGATATTTGTGTTTTTGTGTAGCTTTATCGTTCACCAACATGGGATAATGGGTGCCCGTCGTGATTTAGAAAAGGCCGTTTAGTCGCAGTATAGCTTTATGTGTTTATTCAAGCTACATGAAGGTAACTTAGATGGCGGTAACGCATTCTGATAATCATCGCTCCACGGCTATCGCCAGTTTCTCTCTGACAGCATGCTAAATTATTGCGCGAATCTATGAAAAGAAGAATACAGAGTTATCTCCCATATGTTTTTCGCGAGCACTGATCTAAATTTGAGATCAGTGTTCGCGAGACGAAAATGATTGCAGATTGGCCGACTTCGACAGTGATCTCCGTTCTGTTCGTCACAGTTATGATAAAGACATCGTTCTAAGGTCAAAACAAGTTGAAATTTTGAGACTGCTGTCGGAAGGAGACCGTGATATATGATTTCATCACTGTCAACTGGTTACAGAAAAAATCGTCTGCACCGGCGCGCACCGAAACCACAGTTGATTATCACGTGACACTTTAGAGTTGTTTGCACAGTATATACATCCACGAAAGATAGCTCGCTTGAAACTGTCTTTCATATCAATTCCTTTGTAATTTAAAAATTACACAACACCATGAAAAATCATTATCGACGATCGCGATTCTGCTTATATCCATAACACATTACGAACAGATCTAAATATGTAAAAAATCGATTTCCTCTCCAGAGAAGGAAAACCAAGGCCAGGGATAGAATGAGACCCGAAGGGAAGTAACTCATTTTTGACCTGAGTTCAGGATGGGCGGTAACGTAGATAAAGGTCGCTTGAATGTCACGTCACGACAGAGCCACGAGTCAGCGGACGAACCTGCCAATATCTTTTTTCGTAGTATAATGCTCCTGTTGGTGACAATGATGTCACAAGTTGAAACATTTATTGGTTCTCTTTTGCTAGAAAAAGCCAGTAACGTAGTTGACGGTTATGCAACCCCCAAGTTGCCTCTTGGTTGGACATGTAGTGCATGTGATCAGAAAGAGCCTGTTTACATTTTAAAACTAAATTCATGTTCTTCAAACGTACCCCCGGACACTAACCTAGATGACGTTTTCGCAGTATTTATACGAGTTGTGTACATGTATTCAAGTGCCGGAGTAAGCTCACGGCCGACCATAACAGAGGTGAGAAAAGTTAAACTTTTACATCTTTTTGTATTAGCTGCAGGAACCCCGGACAACGAAAAACTGAAATGGTCGCTTCTTATTGACATTGAGCGTCTTATGGCCGTTTTGATCATCCTTACAAAGCTATAGAATCTAGTGCAAATATCATAATTTTTTAAAAATTAAATTTTTAGTAATTGATCCAAAAATGATTTCACCTTATTCTTTATAATTTCCTTATTCCAAAAATATATAGATATGTTATGTTTGGATAAAAAAACAATCTAAAAAAAATCACAAGAATAAAGTAAAGCGCGCTTTCCTGTGACACGCTGCTCGCTATTGCGCTATACCTCGTTGGGGCCGTCGTCAGCAGCAGCACCCACAGCTTTGATGTCGGAGATGATCTCCTGGAGAGCAGCTTCACTCTGCTCCTCCTCACTCAGCTCCAGGGCGACAGGGCTGTCATCATCCATTGACACCCAGCTCTCAAACTCTTCATCTATCATCCCAGGGGGTGGGGGCACCGGAGTCACATCCACATCTGATTGAATAAAACGGGGGAGGGTAAGTGTTTGGTCTTTTCGTAAAATAGACGACGATGACGACAACAACAGCAAGACAAAAGGAAAAAAGCAAACAAACGCTTGAATTCTTACCTTGGTTGGTCTCCTGGTCAGTCTTGACGTCCGGTCTCCGCCAACAGTTGACGACGGTTGAATTCTTACTTTGGTCGGTCTCCTGATCAGTCTTGAAGTCCGCTTTCCACCAACAGTTGACGACGGTTGAATTCTTACCTTGGTCGGTCTCCTGGTCAGTCTTGAAGTCCGCTTTCCGCCAACAGTTGACGACGGTTGAATTCTTACCTTGGTCGGTCTCCTGGTCAGTCTTGAAGTCCGCTTTCCGCCAACAGTTGACGACGGTTGAATTCTTACCTTGGTCGGTCTCCTGGTCAGTCTTGAAGTCCGCTTTCCGCCAACAGTTGACGATGGTTGAATTCTTACCTTGGTCGGTCTCCTGGTCAGTCTTGAAGTCCGCTTTCCGCCAACAGTTGACGACGGTTGAATTCTTACCTTGGTCGGTCTCCTGGTCAGTCTTGAAGTCCGCTTTCCGCCAACAGTTGACGACGGTTGAATTCTTACCTTGGTCGGTCTCCTGGTCAGTCTTGAAGTCCGCTTTCCGCCAACAGTTGACGACGGTTGAATTCTTACCTTGGTCGGTCTCCTGGTCAGTCTTGAAGTCCGCTTTCCGCCAACAGTTGACGACGGTTGAATTCTTACCTTGGTCGGTCTCCTGGTCAGTCTTGAAGTCCGCTTTCCGCCAACAGTTGACGACGGTTGAATTCTTACCTTGGTCGGTCTCCTGGTCAGTCTTGAAGTCCGCTTTCCGCCAACAGTTGACGACGGTTGAATTCTTACCTTGGTCGGTCTCCTGGTCAGTCTTGAAGTCCGCTTTCCGCCAACAGTTGACGACGGTTGAATTCTTACCTTGGTCGGTCTCCTGGTCAGTCTTGAAGTCCGCTTTCCGCCAACAGTTGACGACGGTTGAATTCTTACCTTGGTCGGTCTCCTGGTCAGTCTTGAAGTCCGCTTTCCGCCAACAGTTGACGACGGTAGAATTCTTACCTTGGTCAGTCTCCTGGTCAGTCTTGAAGTCCGGTCTCCGCCAACAGTTGACGACGGTTGACTGGTTCACCTTTCGCCAGGCATCTGACAGCATGTGCATGGCGTCAAGAAGGTTGATCTTCTTCGTCACGTCGTCTGCTTTAAATTCACTGTCACCGTCTTCCAGCATCTCGATGATCCTCAGGCGCATCTGGTGCCGGAAATGGGCTTTCATGGATCTGATGATGCCCATGTCACATGGCTGCATGACGGAGGTGGTGTTTGGAGGCAGCTTCTTCATAGCGATGTGCGAGAGTCCTTCGCCAATGTTTGTGTGAGCAGAACAGTTGTCAATCAGCAGCAAGATGCGTTTGTTTTCCAGGGTGAGACGACGATTCCACTGTTTCAGCCACTCTGTCCAGATCACTGACGTCATCCAGGCATTTTTCGACGACTTCTAAGAGGTTGGGAAGGTTTTGACATGCTTGAAACACCGGGGCTTTGCAGACCGGCCGATCACCAGCAGCTTCTCCTTCTCACCAGCCAAATTGCAACAGACAAGTGCTGTGATTCTGTCTTTTGCTGTCTTGCATCCTCACAAGGCACGCTTCTGGTCCATTTTCACGTAAGTGCTGTCAGGCATTGGGGTGTGCACGTTAAAGATCCCATGATTGACAAAAGGGTCTTTCCTGGCAAAATTGTATAGGCATAGATAAAAATGTCCACCAAAATACCCGTGTGACTTGGAATAATAGGCCGTGAAAAGTAGGATATGCGCCGAAATGGCTGCGATCTGCTGGCCGTTGTGAATGCGTGAGTCACGTATTGTGTAAAAAAATTCCATCTCACACGGCATAAATAAATCCCTGCGCCTTGAATATGTGCGCGATATAAATTGCATAAAAAAAATCTAAAAAAAATCCCTGCGCTTAGAATTAGAACTGTACCCACGGAATACGCGCGATATAAGCCTCATATTGATTGATTGATTGATAAAATAAATTCCAGTCTCGTCTGCATTATAAACGCAGTCAGCTGGGTAACTGGCCAAAATCTCTGGCATTTCTTCTTCCTTCCATCTGAAAGCTGCCTGCAGGTCGGCACTTCCCGCTTCACACTGTTGCTTCACAAAGACCAAGCCGTTGCGTTTCTTCCACCTGTTAAACCACCCATCTGTAGCTTTGAGGTCAGAGCGGCCCAGCTGGGCAGCAATCTGTTCCGCCTTCTGACACAGGATTGGGCCGTTTACAGGTGTGTTGCGTGCTTGGATAGAGTCGAACCACCGCTTTAAGCCATCCTCTGTCTCCTTATCCTTCCCGCAGCGCCGACGCTTCCTGGGGTCTTGACTGGAGCCCTCTGCGATGTCAGTCCTAAGTTCGTCTTCTGTTTTTAGTGTCTGGCACAGAAATGATGCCGACACACCCAACATTTCAGCGCCCTTCTTGCATTCAGCTTTCGGTAGCGATCAAGCAAGTCAACTTCGTCTTTGGATGTCAGATCCATTCTTTTTCTTTTCTTTGAAGCTAAAGCTGAAGTTGAAGCCATTTTCAGTTTCACTGCTTATCCAGTGAGAAGAAAGACCAGACAGTGTTGAATTGTCATCTGACGGTTTACTGACAAGGGTGGGAGTTGTCATCTGACGGTTTACAAGGGTGTGATCACTGTTCACACAAACGCTGAAGTGTCTTGAGTTGTCATCTAACGGTTTACTGACAAGAATTCACGACCAGAAGGCGACTACTAACCCTCTGAGCAGAGAGAAAATGAACAAAAAATGTTTTTATTAAACGGCCCCTGTATTTAATAACCGGCGGAATTTTACATAGGTTATATAGTGGTAAATCCGGACCGGACCAGACTGTATTTAAAAAACGGCTGTTTTTATTAACCGCGTTTTTTTTATAAGCGGCGACCACTGTACTTCAATTCAGTCTCGGTCGCGGGGTATCGGCAAAGCGTTGTTTTCGTCACGAGCGAATGATAACTACAAGTTAGTATCCCCCTTCATTGGCTCTGTCGACGCCCGTTTTTAACCGCTTGCTTCCCTTTATACAATAAACCGACCATAGGGCGTCGTCGTCCCGAACTAAATCCTTTGTATGTCATCAAAAATATTGAACTCTGGGCAAGGAACTCCTTTTGAGAAATGACGTCAGAGTATTTCGGCGATTGGTCAATGCATTTCGGAGCCGGACTACAACATAATGTCGGTCACATTTGAAATTAACGCTACAAAAATTGCTTTCCATACGAAGTAAACGGGCGCATAGGGTCAGTTATCAACTGAACTTACCTCGAGTGAGATCGAAAGAACGTACAGTTCACAAATACGAACGGAGAAACTCGAAAACCGAGGAGTCGACACATCCTCGAGAACTCACGTATAACGTTCGGAGTTGAAAATTCTATTTTCACCCCGAGAGTTGTGTGCCAGATTGGCTTCGTGGTTGTGTGCTCGCCCACGAAACCGGCGGTCACGGTTCGATACGCATAGTGGGCAAGAACTCGTAATTCTTGTATTTTAATTAATTCCAAAGGTTTGAGTGATGTATTGAAGATCGAATTTATCAAAGGGTTGTATAATTATCGAGTACCTCTGGTGAACGATTTTTCAGAATTACTCGTTCTATTTTAAGTAACGCCGGCTTTTGGGGGAAATCCCGATGGGTGATTGTATCAACGCGCGTCGACTGGATGTAATGGTGGTTGTCCACTACTAAGTTAATCCACTTCTGTCGTCGTGAAATGCAGTGCGTTCAGAATCATTATGTGAGTTTGACAAATTCACTAAATGTATTAAATTCGCTTCACGCGACTTGTTTGGTTTTTGTTCAGGGCTTCGGGTTTGGATGAGCTTGGATAATTTGCTGATTGGTTCGCATAAAGGTTAGCATCGAGCCCCCACACACATTTTCGTTTGTTGTTGTACAGGTCTTCTGGTTGGAAGATCAGCTTGGTTAATTAGCCGATTGGTTGACATAAAGATAAGCATTTTGGCTTTACTCGCTTAATCTACTAGCCCGACCACCCCTCCCCCCGCCTTGCCCGTATACAATATTTAACCATTACGCGTTGTGGACCGCTACGCTTTGATAATGGTTATTGGAAAGATAGGATCGTTTTCGTCGCACTAATGGATAGTCCCTATATTTGTATGTCTATAATGTCATATTTCATTCTGTTTACTCGTCTCCTTTGTTTGTCTGGCTTGGAAGTTGTTTGATTGCAACATGTCGATGCTGGTGTGTGTGTGTGTGTGTGTGTGTGTGTGTGTGTGTGTGTGTGTGTGTGTGTGTGTGTGTGTGTGTGTGTGTGTGTGTGTGTGTGTGATTCTGCTTCATCCATTTTGAAGGAGAGAACATTCAGAGATAAGTCACAGACTCATTCAATCACTGTTTGTCTGTTGTGTATCTTGTTTGTCCTCTTTAACGACGGGTAGGTCGAAGTTGTTTTGAACTTTTCGTTTTCCCTTTAATTAAACGTTTCTTAAACATAATCTTGCTTGTTGTTTTACATTTAGTCAAGTTCTGACAAGTGTGTGTGTGTGTGTGTGTGTGTGTGTGTGTGTGTGTGTGTGTGTGTGTGTGTGTGTGTGTGTGTGTGTGTGTGTGTAGATCGATTCAGAGAAAACTACTGAACAGAGCTTCATGAAACTTTGCATGAGAGTTCATGAGAATGCTATCCCCATACTTTTTTTCCCCGATTCTGTTGATAAATGACTTTGATGACGTCATATCCGTTTTTTGTGTGAAAATTGAGGCCGCACTGTCACACCACCATTTTTCGATCAAATAAATTGAAATTTTACCCAAACAATCTTCGACGAAGTCCGGACTATGGGATATGGCAGCTCGGAAGCTTAAAATTTCATTAATGAGTTTGCTCATTAAAGTTGACGAGAAAGATTTAAAAAAGATTGCTTCGTATTTTTCAGCAAATTCTAAATCTAAATATATATATATATGTCATGTTTTGTTAATTGTGATCACACTTTTGGAGTAAACATGACATATATATATATATATTTAGATTTAGAATTTGCTGAAAAATACGAAGCAATCTTTTTTAAATCTTTCTCGTCAACTTTAATGAGCAAACTCATTAATGAAATTTTAAGCTTCCGAGCTGCCATATCCCATAGTCCGGACTTCGTCGAAGATTGTTTGGGTAAAATTTCAATTTATTTGATCGAAAAATGGTGGTGTGACAGTGCGGCCTCAATTTTCACACAAAAAACGGATATGACGTCATCAAAGTCATTTATCAACAGAATCGGGGAAAAAAAGTATGGGGATAGCATTCTCATGAATTTCGGATTCATTATGGAACAGGAAGTTAGAATTAATTGCAGTAACAGTGACGATAACTTTGTAGGAGCCTATGTTTCTTTTTCGGGATGATGAATGTTGGCATCGTGTAGAGAAGCATACCAGGACGCATGTGCTGTGGCACCGCCAGTGACGTAATCACGCCAGTTCCTTTTAAACAACTTTCAATTAGTTTTAACTTTAGTTGTCGAGTATCGCGCTGACTATGAGTGTTTTGCGTCGGTGGACGCAAAACAAGACTTACTGTACGCATCAAAATGTCTCAAAATGCGTACGGCACCTACACATTGTAATGTTAACACAACATTTTGCAATGAGCGCGGCCCGTGCTTGTTACAAAACGGGAAACGAGAACAGGAAGCTAAATTTTCGATTTTTGCCTTTCGTGCTCGTTAACAGTGACAGTTTTGCAAAGGTTAATAGTGCTGCTTTTGTTGTGCCGTTACGATCGTATACTTTCCCGTAGTGGAATCAGCATTGGAATGGTATTTGCGCAAGTGTACACCTAGCCAGTGGTGTTTGTGCTCCTGTTAGTGTTGCTGATTGATTTCTCGACTCGGACTTTCATTTTTTTGACTCACATGCGTAGCAAAAGTGAGTCTATGTACTCACCCGAGTCGTCCGTCCGTCCGTCCGTCCGGAAAACTTTAACGTTGGATATTTCTTGGACACTATTCAGTCTATCAGTACCAAATTTGGCAAGATGGTGTATGATGACAAGGCCCCCAAAAACATACATAGCATCTTGACCTTGCTTCAAGGTCAAGGTCGCAGGGGCCATAAATGTTGCCTAAAAAACAGCTATTTTTCACATTTTTCACATTTTCTCTGAAGTTTTTGAGATTGAATACCTCACCTATATATGATATATAGGGCAAAGTAAGCCCCATCTTTTGATACCAGTTTGGTTTACCTTGCTTCAAGGTCAAGGTCACAGGAGCTCTTCAAAGTTGGATTGTATACATATTGTGAAGTGACCTTGACCCTGAACTATTGAAGATAACTGTTTCAAACTTAAAAATTATGTGGGGCACATGTTATGCTTTCATCATGAGACACATTTGGTCACATATGATCAAGGTCAAGGTCACTTTGACCCTTATGAAATGTGACCAAAATAAGGTAGTGAACCACTAAAAGTGACCATATCTCATGGTAGAAAGAGCCAATAAGCACCATTGTACTTCCTATGTCTTGAATTAACAGCTTTGTGTTGCATGACCTTGGATGACCTTGACCTTGGGTCAAGGTCACATGTATTTTGGTAGGAAAAATGTGTAAAGCATGTGAGTCGTATGGGCTTTGCCCTTCTTGTTATTTTTTTTACTTATATGAAGTCTTATATCGCGCGCGTATCTCCAGACTCGGACTCAAGGCGCAGGGATCTATTTATGCCGTGTGAGATGTAAATTTTTACACAATACATCACGCATTCACATCGACCAGCAGATCGCAGCCATTTCGGCGCATGTCCTACTTTTCACGGCCTATTATTCCAAGTCACACGGGTATTTTGGTGGACATTTTTTATCTATGCCTATGCAATTTTGCCAGGAAAGACCCTTTTGTCAATCGTGGGATCTTTAACGTGCACACCCCCAATGTAGTGTACACGAAGGGACCTCGGTTTTTCGTCTCATCCGAAAGACTAGCACTTGAACCCACCACCTAGGTTAGGAAAGGGGGGAGAAAATTGCTAACGCCCTGACCCAGGGTCGAACTCGCAACCTCTCGCTTCCGAGCGCAAGCGTTACCACTCGGCCACCCAGTCCTTTTCCCCTTGGTTGACCAACTACTTACAGCCTTCCAGAATCGTATTCATTTAAACAAACAAAAAAAGTTTTTTTTATGTCGTCATAATTCAGACATTTGACCAAGCATGTTTCTGGTGTGTCATATTTGCTATGTTGTTACTGATTTAATCTAAAATTGTAGTTTAAGTTTGGTTGTTGTCCCGAATGTGATTTACAAAGATGAAGGTTTTGGGGGTCTTTGAACGGTAGATGAATAAGAAATAAGAACTTGTCTGCTCGCTGATTGATACAGTTGGTTGGTTGATTAAAATGAATCACAGGCGTCACAATTAACGTATTCGACTGCACAACATTATCGCTCAAAGCGATTAACAGTTACTTTTAATGCGGCATGAAATGTTGTACAAAAGGGAAGTGCAGTTTTCTCTTGAAAAGAAACAGTATTTTGATCACTATTTCTCGTGATTGGGTAGCTTCATTGGATTTTGAAGTTTTACATGCGTGCGTCCGTGCGTGCGTATGCGAGTAACAAAAGAGTGTGCTCATTTATCAAGGATACTCCGAAGGCTGGAATTAGGTTGAGCAGCCAGTGAACAAAATAGCCACCAAACATCAGTTCTTTCAATGCCGCCTGATACCTAGCGAATGTCCACAGAATATTAAACCGCGATGTACAGAACATCTTCTACAAGTTGTCAGCATGATGCATGCAGTGGCAAGGCAAGGCAAGGCAGGGCAACGCATCGCACCGGAATACAACGCATCCTCAAACCTGACATATTTATCCCAACATTTTATGAACTCAAAACACAGAAAGTTGCTTTCACACGCCAGCTTTGATTGCAACAACGTGCTGGGGCCCCAAACCATGTATCATCAAAACGGAACTCGTGTTTCAAAGCATGGCTCCCTGTGTTGATTTGGCACTTATTTTCTCACTACCAAAATGATGACAAAAACGATGTTTGGTGGTTAGTTGTCAGACCAGCTTTTTTTGTCGGTCCTCGGGGGGCATATCGACTTTTGTTTCATATTTATTGACCAAGGCCGAAGGCCGCGGTCAATAAATATGAAACAAAAGACGATATGCTCCCCCTCGGACCAACAAAAAAGCTGGTCTGTCAACAACCCATCAAACATCTTATAATGTTTGATGGGTTGTTGACAGACCAGCTTTTTTTTTAATCGCTTCGTCGGAGTTTACCTGACCAAAATTGCAATCAATTTGGACAAAAAATGAGGGCGTGACAGTGCGGCCTCAACTTTTACTAATAGCCGGATATGACGTCATCAAAGACTACTATCGGAAAAATGAAAAACAAGTCTGAAGATATTTTACCCAGGAACTCTCGTGTGAAGTTTCATGAAAATCGGTCAAGTAGTTTTCTCTGAATCGCTCTACACACACACACACACACACACACACACACACACACACACACACACACACACACACACCACGACCCCTCGTCTCGATTCCCCGTCATGTTAAAACATTTAGTCAAAACATGACCAAATGTAAAAAGATACAATATTGCTATCCTGATAGACACGTGGGGGAGTTCGAGGAATCTCATTTGATAGTGTCACACTACCCTGTTTCAGCCATTTTGTGTAACGATAGAGAATATATTTAAAACATGGACTGGGTGGCCGAGTGGTAACGCACTTGCGCTCGGAAGCGAGAGATTGCGAGTTCGACCCTGGGTCAGGGCGTTAGCAATTTTCTCCCCCCTTTCCTAACCTAGGTGGTGGGTTCAAGTGCTAGTCTTTTGGATGAGACGAAAAACCGAGGTCACTTCGTATACACTACATTGGGGTGTGCACGTTAAAGATCCCACGATTGACAAAAGGGTCTTTCCTGGCAAAATTGTATAGGCATAGATAAAAATGTCCACCAAAATACCCGTGTGACTTGGAATAATAGGCCGTGAAAAGTAGGATATGCGCCGAAATGGCTGCGATCTGCTGGCCGACGTGAATGCGTGATGTATTGTGTAAAAAAAATTCCATCTCACACGGCATAAATAAATCCCTGCGCCTTGAATATGTGCGCGATATAAATTGCATAAAGAAATTTTTTTTTTTTTTTAAACAAATTAAAAAAATTCTTAGAACTGTACCCACGGAATACGCGCGATATAAGCCTCATATTGATTGAAAACAACAAATTACACTTAAAAACTCGACAC
Organism: Littorina saxatilis; assembly: GCF_037325665.1. Taxonomy (NCBI): domain Eukaryota; kingdom Metazoa; phylum Mollusca; class Gastropoda; order Littorinimorpha; family Littorinidae; genus Littorina; species Littorina saxatilis. The sequence goes on along the minus strand of NC_090256.1, from coordinate 3,831,280 downwards.
TCCCTGTGTGTGGAAGTGGAAGCATGCTTTTATCACAAGTTAAAGCTGGGACGGATCTATCGTGATGTTGGATAGAGTGCACACTGGAGCAGGGCATGAACACACCCTTAATTCTTGCAATGCTTAATACCAAACAAAAATATATGTTGGTTTAGTGTAACGTGACCACAAAAAAAAGGGTCGGTAGGTCGGCTTTTTTATTTTAATTTTATATTTGTTATTTTGTAAATTTAGTCGATTTTAAAGGAGGTTACTTTCCTTAGACTCGGTATGGTTCGCAAAATATGCCAGAAGTTTTTTGTTTGTTGAGAAATGAAAAAAAAGTTTTAGGGTCGGCGGGAAAAAATAGGGTCGGTCGGGTCTGGTTTTTCTCGCTCTCGTAATTCGTTACAGTGGTTTCTATCCTCGCCGGTTGAAGCACTGGCTTTGTTAGCTTCCTGGGGTGGGTGACATAATATAGGCTCACAGAACTGTCAGTGGACTATGTAACCTGTAGCTATGACAGTTCATGCCCGGGGCAGTATTGTACAGTGCATGTAATTAAATAAAGGCCGCTCCTGTACTGTGGCCGGTATAGGTAATTGCTCGAATCAATCAATTGTGTACTAACTACACGAACATGGCAGGGAGAGAGAGAGAGAGGGCCGGAGAGAAAGAGAGAGAGAGAGGGGGACACAGAGAGGGGGAGGGAGATTTATATATATATATTAGAGAGAGGGGAGCACAGAGAGAGAGAGAGAGAGTGTGTGTGTGTGTGTGTGTGTGTGTGTGTGTGTGTGTGTGTGTGTGTGTGTGTGTGTGTGTGTGTGTGTGTGTGTGTGTGTGTGTGTGTGTGTGACAGACAGGCAGACGGAGAAACAGAAAGAGATAAAGACAGGACACATTCTTTATTAACGAGGGTAATGGCATAAGCAAACAGGTGCTTTTTTTAACACCCATCCAGGGACTAATCCAATGATTATCTATCTTCTTCTATATATATATACGACTTGTGTCTGTCTGTCTGTCTGTCTGTCTGTCTGTTCGCGATGCACGGCCAAAGTTCTCGGTGGATCTTTTTCAAATTTGGACACCGTATTCAGCTACACCCCGGACACAACCTCATCGATGAGATATCTAGTATGATATATAAATGTTAAAAAAACGCACACAAAAAACAAACAAACATTCAACGAAAATAAAATTTTTTTATCGATTGAACATTGAATTTTCCTTCTGCCATGTGACGTCAGATTCCGACAAAAGTTCATATTCAAGCGGCTAGCCGAGACCACAAAAGAGTGCACGTTTGTCTGCGTTTAACCTTAAAAAGTAATAGGAATACTAAGTAAATTCGATCGATAAATAAATGTTATTTGTGTTTTTGACCAAAATATGACATTTTACACAGATCTCGACAGCATTGTTCACCTCGACCGCTAGCGCGGAGGAACACGGACTGTCTTGATCTGTGTAAAATGTCATATTTTGGTGAAAAATACAAATAACGTATAATATAATTATGAAATGCATAAACACTGTAACTGTCGAAGTCAATTTTCTGCAAGTTGAGGGATAGATCAATAGGAGTTATAACGATGTTGCCAGTAAGAAAAAAAAACTCGTAAAAAATGTATATTTTTCAACTAGGTACAGATAGGTGTGGAGAAAATTCCTCTCTCAATTTAATTAGAATTATTCACCGAAGCGTTATACAATCACAAAAATGAACACAGATCACTTTGATAGTGTGGTTGTTAGGGAAAAGCTCCTTTGCACGGATTTTAAATATATATATATATTTTTTTAACAAGGAGGTTCTCGTGAGAACGTTACAACGATGCGAAGCTGCCGCATCCGTGTCGTTATTAGGCTTCATTGGTTATGACTATAGTGAACATTCTATTTTCTTTGCACTTTGCGGTGAAAGTTTGTGTTGGCACTTTTCTAGATCAACCTACGTTGGGTAAAAACATTATTATTGAGGGTGTAGGAAAGTGACACATGACCTCTAACGGGACTCGTCAAAACCTGCCCCCTGAACAGGGAAAACACCCACTTTTGGTCGACTTGGACCCCTTCTGCCTCAGTAACCTTCTGGCGTACCTACTACTAACATACATTGTTTTGTGTCGTCACGGTTTGTCAGTCGGCGGCTTCGCGGACATGTCAGGCGTATCAGCGAACTGATCACGCCCTGGATCGTGATACACCCAGCTACACCCCCCGCATGCGGTGCACTTCTTTCTATCCCTTTTTTTAAGTGTCGTGAAGGTATGTTTGAGACAGATCACATTATTTGGTATAGGTATTCTAAAGCAGACTTGTCTTAGCTATATGTACATTTGTTAATTTAGGTGACGTTCGATTTTCTGCTGAAGCTCATGAAATGTGCAAAGAAGTCTCAATTTCTTACATATTACTCCAGAATTACCATTTGAATCACGATTCTAGTACTCACAGAGTAATCTTCAATACCTTGCTGTCTTCTGTGCACATGCTTTGCGTATAAGGTGTTATAATCTAGGGTTCTTTGAGCTATGTGACGTCAGAGTCCGACAACACCCAACATAAGGCGGCGAGCCGAGACTAGAAAAAGAGTGCATGTGTGTGTGCGTTCAGTCACAAAAAGTACAAGGAATTTGTGAGTGATACGATCAAAGTACCTGTATATTTCAACCCCGGAGGAGCCTTATAGTCGCACCACCCTGACCGCTCTAGCCAGTCAAGACGATGTGCCGGGTGCACGTCTTTCACACATGTTGTTCTGTTTCACTGCATTCCTCGGTCAGGTTCTGTCCTATGAGCGCGAAGAAGCACGAGAGTTCAAACGAATAGTATGTTAGAATGTGACGCCGAGCGTGGGGCTCTGTTTGTGTATTAATTTGAAGATGTTTCTGCGCATGGTCTGTGAAAATGTACATGTCCTAGGCTCAAACCGCGAAAAGTGGAGACAAGTCATGTTAACAGTAGTACCAATCGTCCGGAACAACTTTTCTTCTTAAGCATTATATAAAAGTTGGGGGTTGGGTGTGTTTCCCGAGTGTTGTGGTGGGGTGTACCAGCACAAAATCAAACAGGTTACGCGGGGGGATCTTATCCCTTCAACTTTCACAGCTGATCTTAGTACCTGTCGCTAGTCTAAACTAAGCTTCGCTGAAACTTCAAAATGCAGTAGTATCCAGAAGTAGTTAGACTTTGACAAGTAAGACGTTTTAAGTCCTTCAGTTGACTATGCTCTGTGTTTTAATATAGTTTTTAACGTAGAAGAAAGTATAGATTACCTGTCCTGGAGAACATAAATGGGAAGGAAACTGGCTTACCCGATACACAAAACAGTACCAGTCAGTATAATACAACATTAAATACAAGATCGTTTTGTTATCTACCATTTAAATGCAGTAGTTTGGAGACACCTACCATGTGGTCGTTCTTGCGGGGGATAGAGAGGGGTGTCCAACCGGCGGGGGATATAGTCAGGTGTACCACGATCCAGGGCGTGACTGGTTGAACTGCGCAGTTATAATGTTGTTGCGTCTCAGTTGCGTAAGTGTTTGTGTGTCAGTGTGCCACCAAACTGGGGCAGGTGTTTCCTGTGTGTTTTGCGTATGGCGAATAGCTGAAGGTTAAACTTGTGCAGTGTAGTGTTCTTGCTTTGAGCCGCTAGAGATAGAGCGCCCGTTATCTTTAGCTGTGTGTTAGTTTGAAGAAGCAACTAACAACAGCGGGTCTGCGGTGTGTGGCTGTGTCCTTTCGACGCGAGCAGGCGCAGTAGACTAAAAAATAACCCACGGGTGAGTCGATACCTGCATGAACATTATAATGGTGTCACGTGTACTTTAAGGGGCGATGACGTCAGCAGTGACAGATTTTCGCTGGCGATTGACGAGCCTTGGAATGTGTTGTCTCAGCGTGTGGTGTTCTGAGTGATTGACAATTCCAGAACAGTGTATTGATCGATCTGTGTCGGTCAACCTAAGTACAGTAGTGGTAGTAGAGGTGATACTGCGAGTTCTTAGTGCGCACACACATCACCCAGACGTGTCGGAAGAGAGTGTGAAAGGCGTGTTAGTTGAATGAGTGACAGTCGCGTAGGCTGTGTGCTGCGCTAGTTGACGCCACCACCACCGCTACTGTTGTCGTCGTCGCAGCGACCGACGTTGACGCGGGGAGCAAGAGTACACAGAACCCCTCCGATCAATGAACTGAAAAGTACAAGCCAAAGCCAACGGGTTCAGCTTGGGGCGGAAAGGAAAGGTCGGTTTGATCTTCGACAGACACAACACCACCCCCACAGTTCAGCTTGGACTGCGCTGAAATAGACGTATCGTATCGTATCCTTTTCTCATAGCTTCCCCGTTCGATGTATTTCATTGCGGTGGGGCCGACAGCTGCCTGGATAGCTTGTTTGCCGTGCTGCCTATCGCTCCAGCGCCGCACGTTTTTGTGTGCGTGTCCCAGTTACGTCTGCGAAGGCAGCAACCCTAAATTCCAGTGACCGTATTTCTGCACTGTGTAGTTCGGCCTTGCCATGGTTGTGCCACATGTTTGTCTCTGCTGACAGCCTTCGATGTTTGTTGTCGCCATGATCGTGGGATGGTTCGAACGAGTTGACCCGCAACTGTGAAGGGAAGCTGGCCATGCAAGGAGGAGCATAGAAAAGGGGGAGGGGTCCCGGTGTGGTTTGTACCAACAGTGAAAGGGCTACTGCGTGTTGTGGCTGTTATGTGCGATTGATGTCAACAACTTTTTACAACACACGGACGGTATGTGGTTGATTACATGATCTGCATACATGTGTCAATATCTGACGGAAAGTTAGTACTCAAGGGTTAGCAATAGATGCTGAGCTGTGTAACATTTCTAGTCGTGCTATTATACAGACTGACGAGGTCGGCGAAGTTCAGGAGTAACTGACACTGATACTACGCAGTCCGTGTAACAACCTAAAAATAAAAGCAGTAAAAAGCGGTATTAAGACAGATAACAGTAGGCCCTACTGCGTGTCTGAGATAGTAGGACTGTGCCTTTCGACAATGGAGACCGTCAGACAGTTTTGGAACTGGTGATGAAATAAGTTCGTGTTTCTGTACCCAAAGTAAAAGAGGGATCAATTGAAAGGAAATTCACTGAGACCGAGAGGCCACAGCGGAACTTGATGTAGTGCCGCAGGACATCTGAAGACAGCTTTCGATCCAGTCTTGGGAGATATTTATTTGTGTGTCTGTTTGATCTTCTGTACGAATCAGTAGTATTTTCCCTACTGCGGATCTGCTGGAAGTTCATTACAAATCTTTTGGAATTTCTGGTACGGATATGTGAAGATTTCCGCACGGATCTCTAGAGATTTCCGCGCGGATCTGTTGGATTTCGTCGGATTTCTTCTATCAGCATGGAGTACGGTGACGTTGCCTTCGACTACCGACACATGCCGAATAAGCTGATGCCACTGATGTGTCGTCAGCCCGGCGGCATGGCTTCGCTCAAGAAACGACAGGTAGTTTATGTCATAAGATATAATTAAAATATGTATACCTTGGGACAAGTTATTAATAATAGGGAGAGATATATATTATACTGTATATATATATATGTGTAAAATATAAAAACTGTGAATCGGTCAATCCGGTGCCAAGGCTTTCTCCAAAAACGCAAAGCGTTGCAATTACGTGTGTGTGTGTGTGTGTGTGTGTGTGTGTGACAAAGAGAGAGAGTGAGAGTCCCACAGAAAGGCTATCGGTCAATCCGGTGCCATGGCTTCCTCAAAAAACGGTGCCATGGCTTCCTCAAAAAACGCAAAACGTTGCTTTTAGTGTGTGTGTGTGTGTGTGTGTGTGTGTGTGTGTGTGTGTGTGTGTGTGTGTGTGACAAAGAGAGGGAGAGAGAGAGTGAGTCCCACAGAAAGACTATTGGTCAATCCGGTGCCATGGCTTCCTCAAAAAACGCAAAACGTTGCTTTTAGTGTGTGTGTGTGTGACAAAGAGAGGGAGAGAGAGAGTGAGTCCCACAGAAAGACTATTGGTCAATCCGGTGCCATGGCTTCCTCAAAAAACGCAAAACGTTGCTTTTAGTGTGTGTGTGTGTGTGTGTGTGTGTGTGTGTGTGTGTGTGTGTGTGTGTGTGTGTGTGTGTGACAAAGAGAGGGAGAGAGAGAGTGAGTCCCACAGAAAGACTATTGGTCAATCCGGTGCCATGGCTTCCTCAAAAAACGCAAAACGTTTCTGTTTGTCTTTCTGTCTGTCTGTGTGTCTGTGTGAGTGAGAGAGAGGGGGGAGAGAGAGAGAGGGGGAGAGAGAGATATATGTAGGCAGTGTGTGTGTGTGTGAGAGAGAGAGAGAGAGAGAGAGAGAGAGAGAGAGAGAGAGAGAGAGAGAGAGAGAGAGAGAGAGAGAGAGAGAGAGAGAGAGAGAGAACTCGAAAAGTTCATTACAGGGGAGAGAGAGAGAGAGAGAGAGAGAGAGAGAGAGAGAGATGGGTAGGCACACATACATAGATCAAGAAGGGAGGGGGGGGGGTGTATAAGAAAGTTACTGTTGTGTTGCTGGCCTGGTGCGCTCGCGTTACTAAAACATGTCCATCTGTAAGGAACTGTATGTTCAAAATGCTCATCATTAATTTAATTAAAAACACGCGGTCTTAGTCATTCAATATAATAGCACAAATCAAAAGCAAACAAAAAAACAAACAACACGCACTGTCCTCATTTGCATGATTGTACAGGGGTTATACTCCAGAGCTGAGCACCCTTTTGTGACATGCATTTTCAGTCCTTTAAATTATTATAACGAATTTTAAATGACAACTAGAATGTCTTCACTTTATTGTTTTCAATAATACTCCAGTTAGATAATGATATAGACATTCAACAGAAAAAATAGTTGATATTTTTTATTCATTTTTTTATTTTTAATGATTCTTAGTGTTCAAATCCATGTCACAACCTTTGATTTCCATTGTTCCTCGAGGAATTGCGCGAGGACATTAAAAGTCCGGGCGGAATTTCTGACCAATCAACGACGAGAATAGCTCGAAAGTCCGTGCGGAATTCCGCGGGGACATGGCGTATCTGGCGTTCCATAGGGTCTTGGCAATGATCGCATTCATTAACAGCGCAACATCAATTGCTATTTGTAATCCTGCGTTTTGAAGAATTTGAGGGATCGCCCTTGATTTCAAAGCAATAACATATGAGTGTCCGGTAAATTCCCATTCCATGTTTTTAGTGAGTAGAGAATAGCTCGAAAGTCCTCGCGGAATTCCTCCTCGAGGAATTGGCCACGCTATCGCTCAGTGGTCTCTCTGACAGGATGAATAATTACTACGCGCATTAAAGGCACAGTAAGCCTCCCGTAAACCATCACAGAGCTCCCCGAGCGTCTAAATACAGTACAAGCATACTTCCATTTGAACGCTCACCGAACGGGAACATCCTGGCTGCTTTCTGTCGAGCGTGAGACATTTTCAAAGAATTTATTTTTGTGGACTTGCTCCTCTACAACAATGGCGCCTCGTTTTGGTGCTAGACCTAACTTTTAAAATCTAAATAATAAATTGACAGCTTGTTACACAAACATTCTTTAATCATAAAAGAATTCGTTTTTCATCAAGACAAGATCAGGACAATTCGAAGTTGTGAAAGTTTAAAAAAAGAAAAGCCCGGAAGCAGGGTCACGCAAGGGTCGTAGCAGACGACGGCCCGGTTTATCAGTGCAAATCGCCGTTCCTCTCAACAGTCAAAAGCCATCGCTAGAGTTCTTGTGAACCACAGCCGTTGTTTCGTGCATAAAAAACGTGCTATTGTAGATAAGCTCACGTCGAGTCGCATTCAAATGACTAACTATGACGACTGCATTGTGAAAAGGGGGAAAACTGGATCACACGGGTTCACGATGGCTCAGGGGTAAGATAAACCACGCAAAAATAAATTATTTGAAAATTGTTCGCTCTTTACAGAGGGCACCTAGGATGTTCTCAATTGGTGAGTGTTTAAATGAAAGGGTGTTTTTACTGTGTGTAAAAGCCTGACCGTATCTGTGATGGTTAACGGGAGGCTTACTCTGCCTTTAAAGGGAAATCTATCAAAACAAGAAAACAGAGTTATCTCCCATATGTTTTTCGCTAATGTTTCTGATAACAGACCAAAGACGAACGTGTTTGTAGAATGGCCGACTTCGACAGTGATCTCCGTTCTGTTCTTCACAGTTATGATAAAGACATCGTTCTAAGGTCAAAACAAGTCGACATTTTGAGGCTGCTGTGGGAAGGAGACCGTGATATTGTTGTATCACTCCAAACTAGTTACGGAAAAAGTGTCGTCTGCTTCGTAGCCAAAGTTGATTATCACGTGACACTTTTGCCATATATATTTTAGAGTTGTTTGCACAGTAAATACACCCGCGAAAGATAGCTCGCTTGAAACTGTCTTACATATCAATTCCTTTGTAATTTGAAAATTACACAACACCATGAAAAATCATTATCGACGATCGCGAATCTGCTTATATCAATAACACATAACGAAAAGCTCTAAATATGTAAACAATCGATTTCCTCTCCAGAGAAGGAAAACAAAGGCATCCTGTCAGGGATAAATGAGACCCGAAGGGCAGTAACTCATTTTGACCTGAGTTCAGGATGAGGTAGATGGTTGTCTACTATTCCAGATAGATTTTGAACAGGTGGGTTTTCAAAGCGGTTTTAAAGGCTGAGTCCATGTGGCGAATGTTATGGGGGAGGGAGTTCCATTGTTTAGGGGCAGCATAGGAGAAGGACCTGTGACCAAAAGTTTTACTTCTAACATGGTAAATCACTAAATGGATCATCAAAGCATGCGTGTGTGTGTGTGTGTGTGTGTGTGTGTGTGTGTGTGTGTGTGTGTGTGTGTGTGTGTGTGTGTGTGTGTGTGTGTGTGTGTGTGTGTGTGTGTGTGTGCGTGTGTTTGAATTCTGCTCCGCTGTAAAACATTCTTTTTGTGTTGACTGATTTATCTCATGCTATACTCCTATCATCCTGAAAGCAAGAATCCAACCTTGCTGTTAGTGTTCGTTTTGTTCCTTCTCCTTCCGAACCTACACCTTAATTATTCGCAACACTCTAACCCCCCCCCCCCCCCCCCCCCTATCACTCCACCCGCCCACATCAATGTTTTCATAACTATAATTATGAAAAGCATTCATAATGTGTAGTAAAGCATTCATAATGTGTAGTAAGTAGCTAGACTGTGGATGTTCAGTTTATGTTGAGAAAAAAAAGGATGCTGTATATCCTCTATAAACTCCTGAACCGATCCGCGGTAGTGGTATACATGGTCGTTTTTGATATTATCATCTTAATCTTAACTATTATGAGTAGACTATTTGCGCCTCGATATTCTATTTATGTTCTTCCGTTTTATGTTATATATTGTAATGCTGTATACACCACACCTGAGTTTCTCCTCGTTGAGATAATAAAGGGGTCTGTGTCTATGTTTCCACGGAAACTAGGTGTATCTTTAATGCTTACATTACCAACGTGTGTCCCTTTCTGATGTTAGTCAGGACACAGAATGGAATTCAGTATTCATACCACACACACAATTTAATGAAAGCTACCAAACATGGCTGGAGATAAAATCTTATGCCATTTCGATATTTATGACCTGTTAACATTTTTGCACTTTAATGAAAACATACACGTCACGGTTCACCCGAATACACTCAACTGACTCGCATACTAGTAACATCAATCATGTCAATTTTAAAAGCCTTTATATGGAATGGGAATTTACCGGACACTCATATATATGTTATTGCTTTGAAATCAAGGGCGATCACTCAAATTCTTCAAAACGCAGGATTACAAATAGCAATTGATGTTGCGCTGTTAATGAATGCGATCATTGCCAAGACCCTATGGAACGCCAGATACGCCATGTCCCCGCGGAATTCCTCGCGGATTCCGCGCGGACTTTCGAGCTATTTTCGTCGTTGATTGGTCAGAAATTCCGCCCGGACTTTAAATGTCCTCGCGCAATTGGCCGTGGACCGATGATTATCAGAATTCCATTTACCTGTCCTGTTCAAAGATATGGCTGTACATGATGTGTGTGGTTCACAGTGGCACAATGTGTGTGTGTGTGTGTGTGTGTGTGTGTGTGTGTGTGTGTGTGTGTGTGTGTGTGTGTGTGTGTATGTGTGTGTGTGTGTGTGTGTGTGTGTGAAGTTGATATTTTTCATTGTACATGATTTATTGTGAGTTGTGCATCTATTGCATGGTATTATCCATAAGGGGAAAATGTGTTGCTGTAAGTTTATTGTTACGTTATTTTTGTTAGAATGTATATATATATATAGGTTACACATTCCGAGTTCTGAATATCGTGCATATTTTCCCAAGGGTCGATTTTCATGTATTACCGAGCCTCTGGCGAGGTAATAGGCCTACCTGAAAATCTACCCGAGGGAAAATATGCACGATATTCAGCCTTGTTCTGTTGAACCATATTTAGCAATCAATGCTCTAAAAGCGATAGCAAATGAACAAAACTGTAAGCATACTGTTTCAGTATAATTTTTATTTCGTCGCTCAGGATTTTGAATCAGGATTTTGTTGTCGGGATTGATCTAAGCGGTTGCCCATGAAGCGTACTAGAGTTGTGCGCCTTGAATCACTCGTCTCTCTCTATCGCTCTCTCTCTATCACTGCTTCGGCCAACTCATAATCTTCACTCAGCTCTTTTCACCCCAGCAGATTATGTGTATTCTTTGTTGTTTTCTTTATTTTTTCAATGTCAAAACGTTTGTAGATCGTTAGCCAAACGTGAGTTCGACTTATATACCGCAGAATATCTCAATCGTTTTTTTGAAGGAAGTAGTCCCGGAGTCAACGATAAATGTGCAGATGACCTCTATAAATTATTCAATTGGACTCTGAGATCACAGACAATGACCAATGACAGGTGAGATCGAGACTCGGTGATGATGGATTATCCATAATATGGTTAACTATAGATTATCCAGAATAATCACCTCCTCAGCTAACAGAGACAAAGAGGCAGGTCATGGGATATATATGTATTTGATGTTTTAACGCTGCCTAAATGGCGGGGTAAAAAACGGTCATACACGTAAAATTCCACTCGTGCAAAAAACACGAGTGTACGTGGGAGTTTCAGCCCACGAACGCAGAAGAAGAAGAAGATGTTTAAATAGTATGGATTTTATTCATAGTTAATATGTAAAGCGCGGAGAGCACAGTTCACTGTGGTTCGCGCTATATAAGCTCTCATTATTATTATTATTATTACTAGCAGTTAAGCCCGGCTTCGCCCGGGAGTAAGCGGAGCCCTGTAGCAATTTAAGACGCTCGCTATCCCATTATGATTAGCTTTACCTCCTTTGTTTGGATACAAAAAAAGAGTTATCTCCCTTACCTTCTAGAAATTTCCGCAACTGTCCAGTTAATTATTCATTCTTCATTTCTTCCCCTCACTGGAGCAATAGCGAGTCTCTAATATCACTGGCATGATGTGCTTGCTACAGGTGAACAGTAGGCACTGAACTGGTCTTGCACCATATAGGCTGTATTCAATAAATGGGAGGTCCATAATCTGAGAAAGGAAACAATGAATCAAGAAACTAAAACCCAGGTGCACATCTGCGGCACCTAGGGAGTGTACGTGCACACTATCTTGTTCCTGCCTCTTGCCATCTCAGAGGTATGGCGACCACAGACAGACAGACAGACAGACACTCTCTTTTATTATAGCGAGTCTCTAATATCACTGGCATGATGTGCTTGCTACAGGTGAACAGTAGGCACTGAACTGGTCTTGCACCATATAGGCTGTATTCAATAAATGGGAGGTCCATAATCTGAGAAAGGAAACAATGAATCAAGAAACTAAAACCCAGGTGCACATCTGCGGCACCTAGGGAGTGTACGTGCACACTATCTTGTTCCTGCCTCTTGCCATCTCAGAGGTATGGCGACCACAGACAAAAAAGAGTTATCTCCCTTACCTTCTAGAAATTTCCGGAACTGTCCAGTTAATTTTTCATTCTTCATTTCTTCCCCTCATAGGAGCAATAGCGAGTCTCTAATATCACTGGCATGATGTGCTTGCTACAGGTGAACAGTAGGCACTGAACTGGTCTTGCACCATTTAGGCTGTATTCAATAAATGGGAGGTCCATAATCTGAGAAAGGAAACAATGAATCAAGAAACTAAAACCCAGGTGCACATCTGCGGCACCTAGGGAGTGTACGTGCACACTATCTTGTTCCTGCCTCTTGCCATCTCAGAGGTATGGCGACCACAGACAAAAAAGAGTTATCTCCCTTACCTTCTAGAAATTTCCGGAACTGTCCAGTTAATTTTTCATTCTTCATTTCTTCCCCTCATAGGAGCAATAGCGAGTCTCTAATATCACTGGCATGATGTGCTTGCTACAGGTGAACAGTAGGCACTGAACTGGTCTTGCACCATATAGGCTGTATTCAATAAATGGGAGGTCCATAATCTGAGAAAGGAAACAATGAATCAAGAAACTAAAACCCAGGTGCACATCTGCGGCACCTAGGGAGTCTACGTGCACACTATCTTGTTCCTGCCTCTTGCCATCTCAGAGGTATGGCGACCACAGACACACACACACACAGACAGACACTCTCTTTTATTATATGTATAGATATAGATTATTATTATTATTATTATTATTATTATTATTATTATTATTATTATTATTATTATTACTGCCAAATCTTGTACGAGTACTTTTATTGCATGCCCCCCGGCCCCTCCACTGAAGCCCGATTCTCTTATGTAGCTTGCACACATAGGTATTCCCCCCCTACCCCCTGCCCACCCCCCCCCCCACACACACACACACACGTGCGCACACACGCTCGCACAGACAGGCAGACAGAACTGTGCGCACACCGCATAAAACACAGAGAGAGAGAGAGAGAGAGAGAGAGAGAGAGAGAGAGAGAGAGAGAGAGAGAGAGAGAGAGAGAGTTTTGTGCCATCTTGTATGTACACGACGCCAGTCGACCACTTGATTTTTCGCGGAGACATATATCCCTCGCCACCCACTCCCTCTACCACTACCCTCCGTCCTCCTTGCTAACAAAAATAAAAAAGTTATGTCTTCAAATAACTGACACACTTCTTTCTATGTCAACGACCTGGGACGCGGGGAACAAAACGAAAGTATGGGACTGGGAAGCTGTAAAACGCAAGGGAAAGGGGTAGGAAATGCACAGGAAAACAACAGTCGTTCAGGTAAATACATTAAGGAAGCTGAATAATAATACTTGACTTCAAAGACAAGAGGGGTGGAAGGGAAATGCACAAGAACACTACAGTCGTTCAGGTGCATTATGGAAGCTAAATAATGATACTTGACTTCAAAGAAGAGATGGATGGAAAGGGAGTAAAGTAGGAACTAGAAGTCGTTCTGGTAAATAAATTACGGAAGCTGAATAATTATACATGTACTTGACTTCAAAGAAAATAAGTCGCGTAAGGCGAAATTACTACATTTAGTCAAGCTGTCGAACTCACAGAATAAAACTGAACGCACTGCATTTTTTCACCAAGACCGCATACTCGTAGTTTCGTCAGTCCACCGCTCGTGGCAAAGGCAGTGAAATCGACAAGCCAGAATAGTGCGGTAATGGTCGCGTTGAGCGGGAAAGCACGCTTTTCTGTACCTATCTTCGTTTTAACTTTCTGAGGGTGTTTTTAATCCAAACATATATCTATATATGTTTTTGGAATGAGAAACCGACAAGGAATAAGATGAAATTGTTTTTAAATCGATTTCGGACATTTTATTTTAATCATAATGTTTATATTTTTAATTTTCAGAGCTTGTTTTTAATCCGAATATAACATATTTATATGTTTTTGGAATCAGAAAATGATGAAGAATAAGATGAACGTAATTTTGGATCGTTTTGAAAAAAATAATTTTAATTACAATTTTCAGATTTTTAATGACCAAACTCATTAATTAATTGTTAAGCCTCCAAGCTGAAATGCAATACCAAAGTCCGGCCTTCGTCGAAGAATGC
>NC_090256.1:3799740-3812240 GCF_037325665.1 Littorina saxatilis | reverse complement strand
TCTTTCTCCTAGGCCCTCATTCTCCTGCGTCTTGTCCTTGTGTCCATTTATTGCTTTGTTCCTCCTAGGCCCTCATTCTCCTGCGTCTTGTCCTTGTGTCCATTTATTGCTTTGTTCCTCCTAGGCCCTCATTCTCCTGCGTCTTGTCCTTGTGTCCATTTATTGCTTTGTTCCTCCTAGGCCCTCATTCTCCTGCGTCTTGTCCTTGTGTCCATTTATTGCTTTGTTCCTCCCAGGCCCTCATTCTCCTGCGTCTTGTCCTTGTGTCCATTTATTGCTTTCTTCCTCCCAGGCCCTCATTCTTCTGCGTCTTGTCCTTGTGTCCATTTATTGCTTTCTTTCTCCTAGGCCCTCATTCTCCTGCGTCTTGTCCTTGTGTCCATTTATTGCTTTCTTTCTCCTAGGCCCTCATTCTCCTGCGTCTTGTCCTTGTGTCCATTTATTGCTTTCTTCCTCCCAGGCCCTCATTCTCCTGCGTCTTGTCCTTGTGTCCATTTATTGCTTTCTTCCTCCTAGGCCCTCATTCTCCTGCGTCTTGTCCTTGTGTCCATTTATTGCTTTGTTCCTCCTAGGCCCTCATTCTCCTGCGTCTTGTCCTTGTGTCCATTTATTGCTTTGTTCCTCCTAGGCCCTCATTCTCCTGCGTCTTGTCCTTGTGTCCATTTATTGCTTTGTTCCTCCTAGGCCCTCATTCTCCTGCGTCTTGTCCTTGTGTCCATTTATTGCTTTGTTCCTCCTAGGCCCTCATTCTCCTGCGTCTTGTCCTTGTGTCCATTTATTGCTTTCTTTCTCCTAGGCCCCCATTCTCCTGCGTCTTGTCCTTGTGTCCATTTATTGCTTTGTTCCTCCTAGGCCCTCATTCTCCTGCGTCTTGTCCTTGTGTCCATTTATTGCTTTGTTCCTCCTAGGCCCTCATTCTCCTGCGTCTTGTCCTTGTGTCCATTTATTGCTTTCTTTCTCCTAGGCCCTCATTCTCCTGCGTCTTGTCCTTGTGTCCATTTATTGCTTTCTTTCTCCTAGGCCATCATTCTCCTGCGTCTTGTCCTTGTGTCCATGTATTGCTTTCTTCCTCCTAGGCCCTCATTCTCCTGCGTCTTGTCCTTGTGTCCATTTATTGCTTTCTTTCTCCTAGGCCATCATTCTCCTGCGTCTTGTCCTTGTGTCCATTTATTGCTTTCTTCCTCCTAGGCCATCATTCTCCTGCGTCTTGTCCTTGTGTCCATTTATTGCTTTCTTCCTCCTAGGCCCTCATTCTCCTGCGTCTTGTCCTTGTGTCCATTTATTGCTTTCTTCCTCCTAGGCCCTCATTCTCCTGCGTCTTGTCCTTGTGTCCATTTATTGCTTTCTTCCTCCCAGGCCCTCATTCTTCTGCGTCTTGTCCTTGTGTCCATTTATTGCTTTCTTTCTCCCAGGCCATCATTCTCCTGCGTCTTGTCCTTGTGTCCATTTATTGCTTTCTTTCTCCTAGGCCCTCATTCTCCTGCGTCTTGTCCTTGTGTCCATGTATTGCTTTCTTCCTCCTAGGCCCTCATTCTCCTGCGTCTTGTCCTTGTGTCCATTTATTGCTTTCTTCCTCCTAGGCCCTCATTCTCCTGCGTCTTGTCCTTGTGTCCATTTATTGCTTTGTTCCTCCTAGGCCCTCATTCTCCTGCGTCTTGTCCTTGTGTCCATTTATTGCTTTCTTTCTCCTAGGCCCTCATTCTCCTGCGTCTTGTCCTTGTGTCCATTTATTGCTTTCTTTCCCCTAGGCCATCATTCTCCTGCGTCTTGTCCTTGTGTCCATTTATTGGTTTCTTTCTCCTAGGCCCTCATTCTCCTGCGTCTTGTCCTTGTGTCCATTTATTGCTTTCTTTCTCCTAGGCCCTCATTCTCCTGCGTCTTGTCCTTGTGTCCATTTATTGCTTTCTTTCTCCTAGGCCCTCATTCTCCTGCGTCTTGTCCTTGTATCCATTTATTGCTTTCTTCCTCCCAGGCCCTCATTCTCCTGCGTCTTGTCCTTGTGTCCATTTATTGCTTTCTTCCTCCTAGGCCCTCATTCTCCTGCGTCTGAGACACGTTGTGCATGCAAATGATGGCTTTGTGTCTTTCCCTATTGCTCTTTCTCCTGGTTTTAACTTGGTTCCTTTCTTTCTCGCTACTGTGCTTCTTTGTTGTTTTCTCTGTATTCCTTGTGTCAATTAATATGCTAAGTTGATTTCTGTCTCCTAGGTCCTGCTTTTAAATATTTGTTATCGTTGTTACAAGAAACAGCTTTCAGGAACATGATCTCAATCAATTAGTCAAATTACGAGCTAGTCTAAACCTTACTGATTAATGTTGGTACAATGAAAACATATCTTCAGCATTGGGCTTACGCCAAATGACAATCTCGGTGTACACAAATTGATTTATGACAAAAACACCAAAACGTGTATTAAACAGGCTTTTTCGTCACAGAAAGCAATCTTGTTGAAAATCTAGACCCCGGGACATCATTTCTATAACATTGCAAGTTGGTCCAGCTATTCTGTGACGTGATGCGCCAGATATTGTGAGAAGGGTCTGGCTGACCGACCTAACTTCGCGCGCAATCCAGAGCAAGTGAATGATAGCGACTAACCACAACCGGAACACGTCGCTCCCAACGGATATGGTGCGGAACAGTTCCTTACCCGTGTGACAGGTGAATTGCTTTATCTGTCGTCGGTCCTGCTTTTCAATAACGTTTATATCCTTGTTAGAACACTGTTGCCTTCTTTCTCATCTGCATTTAATACCGACACGGTTGGCCTAGTGGTAAGGTGTTCGCCCCGTGATGGGGAGGTCGTGGGTTCGAACCAAGGCCGGGTCATACCTAGGACTTTAAAATTGGCAATCTAGTGGCTGCTCCGCCTGGCGTCTGGCATTATGGGGTTAGTGCTAGGACTGGTTGGTCCGGTGTCAGAATAATGTGACTGGGTGAGACATGAAGCCTGTGCTGCGACTTCTGTCTTGTGTGTGGCGTACGTTATTAGCAGCACCGCCCTGATATGGCCCTTCGTGGTCGGCTGTGCGTTAAGCAAACAAAAAAACAAAAAAATCTGTATTTAATTTTGTTTTAGTTTAAAACCTTTTGTTTATTGTTTTTCATCCTTGCGACAATTTCACTGCATTCTTTCTCGTCTATCTTGCAATAGAGCTTTCTTTGCCCTCGGCCCTGAGTTTTATCCTCGTGATAACACAGTTGTTTACTCCCCCCTCTATCTTGCAATAGAGCTTTCTTTGTCCTCGGCCCTGAGTTTTATCCTCTTGATAACACAGTTGTTTACTCCCCCCTCTATCTTGGTATTATTTAGTTTTTTATTTGCTCGGTACTTTAAATAATGATTTCCCATTTTTGAGCCATGTGACGTTAGAGGCCGACGAAAACTTATACTCGGGGCGACTGTCCGAGACTACATCATTATGTTTGTGTGCGTTCTCGAATCGTGAAAATAAACTTTTTGGATTGATACATAAGTGCTTTTTGACTCACATGCGAAGCAAAAGTGAGTCTATGTACTCACCCGAGTCGTCCGTCCGTCCCCCCCGTCCGTCCGTCCGTCCGGCCGTCCGGAAAACTTTAACGTTGATATTTCTTGGACACTATTCAGTCTATCAGTACCAAATTTGGCAAGATGGTGTATGATGACAAGGCCCCAAAAAACAAACATAGCATCTTGACCTTGCTTCAAGGTCAAGGTCGCAGGGGCCATAAATGTTGTCTAAAAAACAGCTATTTTTTCACATTTTTCCCATTTTCTCTGAAGTTTTTGATATTTAATACCTCACATATATATGATATATAGGGCAAAGTAAGCCCCATCTTTTGATACCAGTTTGGTTTACCTTGCTTCAAGGTCAAGGTCACAGGAGCTCTTCAAAGTTGGATTGTATACATATTTTGAAGTGACCTTGACCCTGAACTATGGAAGATAACTGTTTCAAACTTAAACATTATGTGGGGCACATGTTATGCTTTCATCATGAGACAATTTGGTCACATATGATCAATGTCAAGGTCACTTTGACCCTTATGAAATGTGACCAAAATAAGGTAGTGAACCACTAAAAGTGACCATATCTCATGGTAGAAAGAGCCAATAAGCACCATTGTACTTCCTATGTCTTGAATTAACAGCTTTGTGTTGCATGACCTTGGATGACCTTGACCTTGGGTCAAGGTCACATGTATTTTGGTAGGAAAAATGTGTAAAGCAGTTCTTAGTGTATGATGTCATAGCTAGGTTTAGCTGAAGGTCAAGGTCATGTAAAGGTCAAGGTCAAGCATGTGAGTCGTATGGGCTTTGCCCTTCTTGTTATATTTTAGACCAAAATGACATTTAATATCGATCTCGACAGTCATTGTTCACCTTGACCACTAGCACGGTCTGGGAGGGCAATACATGTCTCGATCTGTGTGAAATGTCATATTTTGGTCAAATATACCAACAACGTATATGGGTTTTTTTCATCTTCGATGTTCAGTGACTATAATTATTAGGCTTCTTTTCTTAAGTTACTTAATATAAAGGGGATAATTTTTTTCCCTTTCATATGTTCGTTTTGGGGTAGTTTTTGACTCACATGCGAAGCAAAAGTGAGTCTATGTACTCACCCGAGTCGTCCGTCCGTCCGTCCGTCCGTCCGCCCGTCCGTTCCGGCGTCCGTCCGTCCGGAAAACTTTAACGTTGGATATTTCTTGGACACTATTAAGTCTATCAACACCTGATGTGGCCTGATGGTGTATGGTTACAAGATCTCAAAAAACATGTGCGGCAACTTGACCTCACTTCAAGTTTTAGGTCACAGGGGCCGTAATTGTTGTCTTAAAAACGACCATTTTTCACATTTTCGCATTTTTTTCTGAAGTTATCGAGAATGGCAACCGTAGCTATGTATGCTATACAGGGCAATGTAAGCCCTATCTTTGGACACCAGTTTGGTTGACCTTGCTTTAAGGTCAAGGTCGCAAGGGTCCTTTAAAGTTGGATTGTATACATATTTTGAAGTGACCTTGACCCTGAACTATGGAAGATAACTGTTTCAAACTGAAAAATTATGTGGGGCACATGTTATGCTTTCATCATGAGACACATTTGGTCACATATGATCAAGGTCAAGGTCACTTTGACCCTTATGAAATGTGACCAAAATAAGGTAGTGAACCACTAAAAGTGACCATATCTCATGGTAGAAAGAGCCAATAAGCACCATTGTACTTCCTATGTCTTGAATTAACAGCTTTGTGTTGCATGACCTTGGATGACCTTGACCTTGGGTCAAGGTCACATGTAATTTGGTAGGAAAAATGTGTAAAGCAGTTCTTAGTGTATGATGTCATTGCTAGGTTTAGTTATTTGACCTTGACCCTGAAGGTCAAGGTCATGTAAAGGTCAAGGTCAAGCATGTGAGTCGTATGGGCTTTGCCCTTCTTGTTGTTTATATTATTCAATTGAATATTTTCCCGTTTCTAATTTAAATAGTGCTTATTAAATTCTATTGTTATTCAAAACTAAACAACGAAATCCCTGAAATCCAGCACCCGAACGGTTGGACATTGAATAGGTGAAAGATTGAGAGGAAGGGGTAGTTTATTCTCCTCCATCGGGAACATACGGGTGTGCCAAATAATTATTATTTCGCTCCGTTCTTAATGATCAGTAACAAGAATACGATTTCAACGTTCATGAAGGCACTGCATGAAGCTTTAAAAAACAACAACGGAATGTTATTGGAACGTTTAATTTATGACAAACCAAAACGTGACATTCACTGCAGTTCAACCCAGCGGTCTTTTAAGTGGACACACAAACACTTCTGAAACGGATATATATAAACTTATCTGAGAAATTGTCAAAAAAAAAGACCGCTGGGTCGACCTACAGTGAATGTAACGCTTTGTTTTGTTCAAAATTAAATTAAACGTTCCAATAACAAACGTTCTTGGTTTTTTTTATTCTGAATGTTCGAATTCGTTCTGAAGTTTAAATATACACACCAATGAGCAAGAAATACCTGCTAGCAGCTGGAGTGATTTTTCAACTTGCCCAACGAGTTTGCACTACAAGTACAAGGCGAGGGTAAAATCTGTGGTCAAGAAACAACAACGCCTACAACAACAGTCCAACAATAGCCGCGGGCTGCAATTAAAACGCAAAGGCCTGTCTTACACTGTGCCGAATATCCTTGCGAATATGAACATGTTG
The DNA here is from genome assembly GCF_037325665.1 of Littorina saxatilis. NCBI lineage: Eukaryota > Metazoa > Mollusca > Gastropoda > Littorinimorpha > Littorinidae > Littorina > Littorina saxatilis. The sequence goes on along the minus strand of NC_090256.1, from coordinate 3,806,034 downwards.
TATTCGGCAAAAAAAAAGAGACGAATGGACAGAAAAAAAGATTGAAAATTCGAAGCCTTACCGATCATTGCGAATGCATACATATACGAATGTCTTGCGGATGTATTACGAACGTTGCGAGTGGCCTTGCGAGTGTTGCGAGTGCTTGCAAACATTTTACGAATAAAGCGCTTATGCAATTCGCATTGTTCGTAATACTGCTCTTACACTGTGCCGAATTTCCTTTGCGAATAGAATTCACCAATAATTCGTAATGATCGGGACATGGTCGCAAGACATTCGTACAGTTTAGAGGAACAACTGTGCCTTTAACGTCCCCATACCTTTGGGCCAATCGGTCTATATTTTGTTGGGACGTGTATCAGTACCGTACACAATGCGCTGAAGTTACAATGTCTCCCCTGTTTGCTGTGTTGCAGTCACCACATGATCTGCCCATGGAGGAACGGCAGGTGCACTCGCCGGGCTCGTCGAGCAAGTCGGCGAAGGAGCAGAAACGCCGGCCCAAGCCCCGGGACGGGACCCAGCTGTACTGCGGAGTGTGTGGCGACAAGGCCCTGGGTTACAATTTCGACGCCATCACATGCGAGTCGTGCAAAGCCTTCTTCAGACGCAACGCCATCAAAGCTAAAGTGAGCCCAATTTTTTTTGTAAGTCTTTTTTTTTCTCTCTATCAATATAATTATTTAAAAACTGCATTCATATATTTTTGACCTAAAGTGGTTGTTTTTGTTGGGGATGGTGTTGTTGGTGTTGTTGTATCTTTTGCGCACAAGCAGGCTCGAGCATGCACACACAAAAGGCAGGCTTGCTCGACTTCATCGTCTAGCTGTGATGGCGCCCTTTTCGTTGTGTAGTCATAGATTTATCTATAAGTATAAGCACCAAGTTCATTACAGGTGGAGTGTGAATGGCTGCCTTGTATCCTCGATATGCCTTCATACTCATATTGATTAAAAATGATAGTGGTTTTTTTTACTAATCTTTCTGTGTGTGTGTGTGTGTGTGTGTGTGTGTGTGTGTGTGTGTGTGTGTGTGTGTGTGTGTGTGTGTTGCTACTTTATCATTTCGTCCTCCAGCCGCCCCCCCCCCCCTCCCTTCCCCTCTCCCACTTCCCCCTCACGTGACCCTGACCCCATTATGTCAGTAATAATCAATGAGCTCCCCCCCCCCCCTGCACCACCCCCGACCCCCCCCCCCCCTCTCACACACACGCTTGGAGAAAAGAAGACTATTTTGTTTTATTGAGTTGCGGGACGTTTGCAGCTACCTGCTGTGCCAAGATTGCTTCAGCGGCGGCTATCATTAGTATCATCATCTCATAACTCTAGTTGTTGTTTTGCACTTGGGGGGGGGGGGGAGGGGGGGGGTCTGATCTCGATCTCTCATTTGTCTCATTTCTTTCTAGGTTACTGGGGCGAGTTCGCATGACAAGTCCACGAGTTACTTTTCGTCTCTTATTTTAGAGACGTGTCTGTCTTTAACTAGAACACATACTGAAAATGACTATAGGAGTCGCTGGTATACAGTTGCTAGCTTTTCAGTCTAATCCTATATATTGTAAACCCTTTCCACAGGAAGACTTTCGTCTCTTGTTTCTCGTCCTGGCTGTCTAATTTATTTTCGTTCCGTTAGATGCAAACGGATGACCCTTGTCAAGTGTAAAATTGTCGGGAGTCTATTAATCTGTTTAGAGCCTTGTGCATTGCGTGCATGTACTAAGAGATGACTGGGTGGTGCCCGGTTCCACCTTGCTACGTAAAAAGAGCACAGGATAACAAAACACAAAAACACAGTTACGTCCCACGGAGTAAACACCTGTCCTCTGCGGCGGGGAAAGAGTTCAAGATGAACTAATAATTGCGATTGTTTGTATGCGTTGAAGTGGGAAAGGGTGTGGGTGCGAAACGGACTGGGAGTTAAATGTACTGAAAACACAATTATATTTTATTTTACTTGCTGAAGTTGGAGTGAGTGGTGGGGGGGGGGGGGGGAGGAGGGTCCGAGATAGAGACAAGTGATGATGTTATTTTTTGTTTCTTAGTCAATTAGTCCAGCCTTGTGCGTGTATTTACCTATGCCTCCACTGTCTCCATCCATTTCTCTGTCTCTGTCTCTGTCTCTGTCTCTGTCTCTGTCTCTGTCTCTGTCTCTGTTTATCTTTGTCTACTACGCCAAGCTAAAGATTGCTACGCTTAAACAAATAATCTAAATCATGCAACAGTCTCCTCTTTTTACATTTAGTCAAGTTTTGACTAAATATTTTAACATCGAGGGGGAATCGAAACGAGGGTCGTGGTGTATGTGCGTGTGTGTGTGTGTGTGTGTGTCTGTCTGTGTGTGTGTGTGTGTAGAGCGATTCAGACTAAACTACTGGACCGATCTTTATGAAATTTGACATGAGAGTTCCTGGGTATGAAATCCCCATACGTTTTTTTCATTTTTTTGACTCACATGCGAAGCAAAAGTGAGTATGTACTCACCCGAGTCGTCCGTCCGTCCGTCCGTCCGGAAAACTTTAACGTTGGATATTTCTTGGACACTATTCAGTCTATCAGTACCAAATTTGGCAAGATGGTGTATGATGACAAGGCCCCAAAAAACATACATAGCATCTTGACCTTGCTTCAAGGTCAAGGTCGCAGGGGCCATAAATGTTGCCTAAAAAACAGCTATTTTTCATATTTTTCCCATTTTCTCTGAAGTTTTTGAGATTCAATACCTCACCTATATATGATATATAGGGCAAAGTAAGCCCCATCTTTTGATACCAGTTTGGTTTACCTTGCTTCAAGGTCAAGGTCACAGGAGCTCTTCAAAGTTGGATTGTATACATATTTTGAAGTGACCTTGACCCTGAACTATGGAAGATAACTGTTTCAAACTTAAAAATTATGTGGGGCACATGTTATGCTTTCATCATGAGACACATTCGGTCACATATGATCAAGGTCAAGGTCACTTTGACCCTTATGAAATGTGACCAAAATAAGGTAGTGAACCACTAAAAGTGACCATATCTCATGGTAGAAAGAGCCAATAAGCACCATTGTACTTCCTATGTCTTGAATTAACAGCTTTGTGTTGCATGACCTTGGATGACCTGGTCAAGGTCACATGTATTTTGGTAGGAAAAATGTGTAAAGCATGTGAGTCGTATGGGCTTTGCCCTTCTTGTTGATAAATGTCTTTGATGACGTCATATCCGGCTTTTCGTGAAAGTTGAGGCGGCACTGTCACGCCCTCATTTTTCAACCAAATTGGTTGAAATTTTGGTCAAGTAATCTTCCACGAAGCCCGGACTTCGGTATTGCATTTCAGCTTGGTGGCTTAAAAATTAATTAATGACTTTGGTCATTAAAAATCTGAAAATTGTAAAAAAAAATAAAAATTTATAAAACGATCCAAATTTACGTTTATCTTATTCTCCATCATTTGCTGATTCCAAAAACATATAAATATGTTATATTCGGATTAAAAACAAGCTCTGAAAATTAAATATATAAAAGTTATTATCAAAATTAAATTGTCCAAATCAATTTAAAAACACTTTCATCTTATTCCTTGTCGGTTCCTGATTCCAAAAACATATAGATATGATATGTTTGGATTAAAAACACGCTCAGAAAGTTAAAACAAAGAGAGGTACAGAAAAGCGTGCTATCCTTCTTAGCGCAACTACTACCCCGCTCTTCTTGTCAATTTCACTGCCTTTGCCATGAGCGGTGGACTGACGATGCTACGAGTATACGGTCTTGCTGAAAAATGGCATTGCGTTCAGTTTCATTCTGTGAGTTCGACAGCTACTTGACTAAATATTGTATTTTCGCCTTACGCGACTTGTTACATTTAGTCAAGTTTTGACTAAATGTTTTAACATAGAGGGGGAATCGAGACGAGGGTCGTTGTGTATGTGTGTGTGTGTGTGTGTGTGTAGAGCGATTCAGAGTAAACTACTAGACCGATCTTTATGACATTTTTCATGAGAGTTCCTGGGTATGATATCCCCAGATGGTTTTTTGACTCACATGCGAAGCAAAAGTGAGTCTATGTACTCACCCGAGTTGTCCGTCCGTCCGTCCGTCCGGAAAACTTTAACGTTGGATATTTCTTGGACACTATTCAGTCTATCAGTACCAAATTTGGCAAGATGGTGTATGATGACAAGGCCCCAAAAAACATACATAGCATCTTGACCTTGCTTCAAGGTCAAGGTCGCAGGGGCCATAAATGTTGTCTAAAAAACAGCTATTTTTTACATTTTCTCTGAAGTTTTTGAGATTGAATACCTCACCTATATATGATATATAGGGCAAAGTAAGCCCCATCTTTTGATACCAGTTTGGTTTACCTTGCGTCAAGGTCACAGGAGCTCTTCAAAGTTGGATTGTATACATATTTTGAAGTGACCTTGACCCTGAACTATGGAAGATAACTGTTTCAAACTTAAACATTATGTGGGGCACATGTTATGCTTTCATCATGAGACACATTTGGTCACATATGATCAAGGTCAAGGTCACTTTGACCCTAATGAAATGTGACCAAAATAAGGTAGTGAACCACTAAAAGTGACCATATCTCATGGTAGAAAGGGCCAATAAGCACCATTGTACTTCCTATGTCTTGAATTAACAGCTTTGTGTTGCATGACCTTGGATGACCTTGACCTTGGGTCAAGGTCACATGTATTTTGGTAGGAAAAATGTGTAAAGCAGTTCTTAGTGTATGATGTCATTGCTAGGTTTAGTCAAGGTCAAGGTCAAGCATGTGAGTCGTATGGGCTTTGCCCTTCTTGTTCATTTTTTGGATAAATGTCTGATGACGTCATATCCGGCATTTTGTAAAAGTTGAGGCAGCACTGTCACACCCTCATTTTTCAATCAAATTGATTGAAATTTTGGCCAAGCAATCTTCGACGAAGGCCGGACTTTGGTATTGCATTTCAGCTTGGAGGCTTACAAATTAATTAATGACTTTGGTCTTTAAAAATCTGAAAATTGTATTTACATTTTTTTTTTATAAAACGATTCAAAATTACGTTTATTTTATTCTTCATCATTTTCTGATTCCAAAAACATATAAATATGTTATATTCGGATTAAAAACAAGCTCTGAAAATTAAAAATATAAAAATTATGATTAAAATTAAATTTCCGAAATCGATTTAAAAACTATTTCATCTTATTCCTTGTCCGTTCCTGATTCCAAAAACATATAGATATGATATGTTTGGATTAAAAACACGTTCAGAAAGTTAAAAAGAATAGAGATATAGAAAAGCGTGCTATCCTCCTCAGCGCTACCGCTACCGCGCTTCTCTGGATTGTCAATTTCACTGCCTTTGCCACGAAAATGCAGTGCGTTCAGTTTCATTCTGTGAGTTTGACTCAAACTTCTCTCTCATTTGGTGCTGTCAAACTTCTCTCTCATTTGGTGCTGTCAAACTTCTCTCTCATTTGGTGCTGTCAAACTTCTCTCTCATTTGGTGCTATCAAACTTCTCTCTCATTTGGTGCTATCAAACTTCTCTCTCATTTGGTGCTATCAAACTTCTCTCTCATTTGGTGCTATCAAACTTCTCTCTCATTTGGTGCTGTCAAACTTCTCTCTCATTTGGTGCTGTCAAACTTCTCTCATTTGGTGCTATCAAACTTCTCTCTCATTTGGTGCTGTCAAACTTCTCTCATTTGGTGCTGTCAAACTTCTCTCTCATTTGGTGCTGTCAAACTTCTCTCTCATTTGGTGCTATCAAACTTCTCTCTCATTTGGTGCTGTCAAACTTCTCTCTCTCTCTCTCTCTCTCTCTCTCTCTCCTCTCTCTCTCTCTCTCTCTTTTTTTCTCTCTCTCTCTCTGTCTCTCTCTAATGGACATTCTCTCTCATTTGGTGCTGTCAAACTTCTCTCTCATTTGGTGCTGTCAAACTTCTCTCTCATTTGGTGCTGTCAAACTTCTCTCATTTGGTGCTGTCAAACTTCTCTCATTTGGTGCTATCAAACTTCTCTCTCATTTGGTGCTGTCAAACTTCTCTCATTTGGTGCTATCAAACTTCTCTCTCATTTTGGTGCTGGTCAAACTTCTCTCTCATTTGGTGCTGTCAAACTTCTCTCTCATTTGGTGCTATCAAACTTCTCTCTCATTTGGTGCTGTCTGTCAAACTTCTCTCTCATTTGGTTGCTGTCAAACTTCTCTCTCATTTGGTGCTGTCAAACTTCTCTCATTTGGTGCTGTCAAACTTCTCTCATTTGGTGCTATCAAACTTCTCTCTCATTTGGTGCTGTCAAACTTCTCTCT
>NC_090256.1:3682496-3799540 GCF_037325665.1 Littorina saxatilis | reverse complement strand
ATTGTGCCCAGGGGAACGGTAATTCTCGCCAGGTCTGCTGCCCAACACGTATGCCCCCCATTTTTCTGTAGGCCATAGAACTGATTCACAAAAAAAATGCCACTGTCTGATCTTATCAGTCGCAGTCCGCCGAAAGAACGGTAACCACCTGTTCTGTCGCAAACACAACCCACGCATCATCAAAGACAGGAAGATGCTACGTCGGTGTCTCAGACACACTGATTGATAGACTACTGCCTCCCCCCGACAATTAATGATTAAACTGAGATGAAGACAGTGTCTCCGTTTCAAAATGGTCGTAAAAAAAGTGCCCGGATGCCCGACTTTCAGCGACGACAAAGAGAAGACTCCGCGTACTCAATCAGTGCGAGATAAAGACAGCAAAGTGAGTTATATAAGCGGCAGGGCACGGTTAAGCCTTCATAACAAGGTAACGGAATAAAAATGAAAATATCATCGATCAACGCCTGTTAAACTTTGTGCTGCGGAAGGGCTTCAAACGTTGTTGTTCGTCCACCCTTCCCATGGGTTATTATGGCTCCGACCGCAGTGATCCCGTTGTTGGAAAAGTCGAAATGTGACGAACTTGTCGCACTGGAAAGGTTTCAATAAAAACGGCGCTGGGCAATATCCCTGCTTCCCCTCAGTGTTAACTACATGCATTTTATGGCTTTTGTGTTACTGGAAAAAGGCGAACGGCCTCTTTGATCTGTGAACACTTCTGCCTTGCAAGGTGACGCAGAGACTGAGAGCCGTGACCTCATTATTGATGCACACTGCATACTACTCCGTCACGAGTGACGACGGTCGGAAGGCAAAACAAGCCCAGCCCCTCTCCCTCAGTTATAAAATTAGCACTGAATCATGGACACAAGTCTTTCTTCTGTTTATTTTTCAAATACTATCACAACCAGGTTACACTGGTAAAAAAAACCCACCTAATATTCAAAAGCGAATGTGTGCGGGCATGCCTCCTTTTTACGGTTCGGGCATTTTGCCCATCACCAAGTAGGGGAAGGATGGCGAAGGCGGTGGGGTGGCCTTAGCTTAAAACAAAAAATCATCGAAATCAAATGGAACACAAGCGCTTGTCCGCGTACATGTACAACCGAGGTTTACTGGTGTGTCCAATGTCAGCCGCGCCTCTCAGCAACGTGTGATGGAAAGGGAACAAACAATGTTATGTGCGTCACACACATGCATTTCAAATGCACTGATATGTCTACAAAAGCACTGATTTTATCTCTAAAGGGCTGATAATCGCAGGCGAATTATATATATGCAGTAAAAAAAAATTTTGAACTTCTCTTCGAAATTTGTCCATGTCCATTGTCAAGCAAGTGGAGGGCACACTACCATCTACATGTATCTAACATTTCTCCTAAATCACACCATCTGGTGAAACTGCCTGTTGTGTTGACCACTTTGCTGATTTGAGCATCCTCTTATCTTATCTCCACTGATCTTATCTCCAAAAGTGCCGGTAAGTGCAGGCGAAGATATACATTCAATACAAAGCTTTGAACTTCATTCCGGACTAACCGGTAAGATAACGCCAATTGTTCCACGTTGTCGATCAACTTGAATGCCCGAAATGAAACCATCTGGCGCTACCGTGTGTCGTGTATATCAATCTGATCAGCGAACGACAAGAAGAATCTCATCACTTTCAGCATCCATTTTCTTATCTTAGCTGATCTTAAAGGCACAGTAAGCCTCCCGTAAACCATCACAGATACTGTCAGGCTTTTACACACAGTACAAACACCCTTCCATTTGAACGAGCGAGCAATTTTTAAAGAATTAATTTTGCGCCGATTGCTCAGAGACAATCGGACCGTGGTGCGTTTTGGCGCTAGACCTAACTTTTAAAATCTAAATAATAAATTGACAGCTTGTTACACAAACATTCTTAAATCATAAAAGAATTCTTTTTTCATCAAGACAAGATCAGTACAATTCGAAGTTTTGAAAGTTTGAAAAAAGAAAAGACCGTGGTCGTGGTTCTCGTAGCAGACGACGGTTTATCAGTCAAAAGCCATCGCTAGAGTTCTTGTGAACCACAGCCGTTTGTTTCGTGCATAGTCAGAGGTACATAATAACGTGCTATTGCAGATAAGCTCACATCGAGTCGCATTCAAATTACTAACTGACGACTACATTGTGAAAAAGGGAAACTGGATCACACGGGTTCACGATGGCTCAGGGGTAAGATAAACCACGCAAAAATAAATTCTTTGAAAATTGCTCGCTCTTTACGGAGGGCACCTAGGATGTTCTCAAGCGGTGAGTGTTTAAATGAAAGGGTGTTTGTACTGTGTGTAAAAGCCGGACAGTATCTGTGATGGTTTACGGGAGGCTTACTGTGCCTTTAACTCCAAACGAAAGTCCTGATAATGGTGGGGGTTTTCCAAAGCTTGAAGCGATGTGAAGAAATATAGTAGCATCTCTAATCCAGAAAAAAACGGATGCAAAATTCGCCTAAAGAATAAAAGGGAAATCGATGCCGGCTCTATACAAAAACACTTCGTGAAACAGACTACCAAAATGGCAATCTATTGGAACAATATCTTTCTCGTTCACTCGGCAACACTTCTGCTAGACCACAATGGCTTCAATCGGTTTCAAAAGAAACATTAACCCACACACGCGATTGTTCTGCAAGAAAACAATTGATGAGAAAATGTATTTCTTTTTCTTAGTACTACTTTCACTGTCGGTTAACGACCTCAAAGACCTTGTTTAAACGTAACTGTGCCAACACAATGTTCTGTTTTCAAAGTAATATCACTGGTTCATCACTCAGCATTTTTTTCTCAGATTTTAGCCATCGGTAACACATTGTAAAAATTATAATAAAATACATGAACACGAAAATAGAATAAACAGAAATGGGGTAAAAAGCCTCAAAATGTTTGACGTTTTATTGTTCAAAATTCCTTTTAATGAACAAAACCACTCCGGAAGTCAGGGAACGGGTCAACTGGGAACGATCAATATCAATACTTGTCACCTTCCTGTTTTTAACTCCAACAGCGAACGAAGCAGACTCCTTGACTTTCGCGAGTCCAATTGTTTTCACGGGAAGTACTGTGCCTTGAACGATCACTCGAACACGATTCTTTAATAGATAAGGCACTTTGATGACGCCTCTGAGACAATCAATGTCTTCAACTGGTTCTTGATTGTCTCAGAGGCGTCATAAAAGTGGCGCAGTGGTTAGCGCATCGCACGAATGCGATTGTGAGGGTGTCCAGGTGTCTGACCAACACTGGTTGACTCAGAAAGCGCAAAATATAAGTCTGGCGGCGGAACGAAGTTGAGGGGTGGATGTTGCAGTGAGTGCTGGGACGGGGCGGCGTGAGAGCATACTGGGAGAAGGAACAAGCGTCGGGACAAGCAAGAGAAGAGAGGATGAAAACAATAAAAAGAGAAACAAAATATTTTTTTAAAAATATTTAAAAATAGCATTAACCCCTTCACTGCCACAGTATAACAGCATTTTGGTATTGCCAGGGCAAAATTTCGCTTTCTTCGGTAGGTTCACTAATCTGTTCACTGCTCGATCATTTATTGAGATATCTCTTAGATCTTTGGCATGTGTTTTGCTTATACCGTTGGCTATTATAGGATAACATGATCATTGGACTTTGTGATTGTTATAGTAAAAATTGATATAATGACCATTTTTGTCAAAAAGTACAGTTTCCGGACTTACACACACACACACATTGCAGCACGTAAAACCACATAAAACACTGCTAAAACTGGTGTCAAACATCAGGTACTCACATTACAGCCCATAAAAGTATTCTTCTGTGTGGTAATCCATAAATCACTTCTTGTAGAGCTTCCAGAACACTGTATCGCTTGAAAACAGGTCTACGAGTTGAGGTCCGACTTTCGGCCGCCATTGTGAATGCTATAGATCGGTTCTATATTTATAACACAGTTTTCAACACGTGGTAGTAACTTATCCAAACGGTCTAAGGGAAAGAACTGTGTTTAGAACCCCTACAAGTACTTGGACAGTGGTTACCTCACATTTAGTTTTCAGAAATGTCCTGAAATGTTGTTGACACAAATCCCACGTACGAGATACGGTTATGGGCGTAGGACAAACCGAAAATGACGACGTATTACATACGGGGTGGGCAGTGAAGGGGTTAATAAGTCACCTTTGTGCGCCCTCGACTTAGAGGTAAAAAAAGTCAAACAGGTAAAAATCCACTCGTGCAAAGACACGAGTGTAATGTGGGAGTTTCAGCCCGTGAACGCAGAAGAAGAAGAATAAGTCTGCGTGTGTAAAACAAAAAGAAAAAAAAACCAAGGAGAGATAGCATGAGAACAAAATACCATGCTGAAACTGCGACAAGGCAGAAAATACATGGACAATTCATGGCACAATGTTGCTTTCTTTTTGTCGCATGGTAGTAACCATCCCAACCCCCCTCTTCCCCTCACTCACCCCCCTACCCCTGGTGCGCGTGCGATACAATACCACCCCCCCCCCCCCTGCGCCCCCCTCCCCTCACACACACACACCTCCTCCCACCCCGTCTCCCGACACAGTAGTCTGAACACTTCTGCCCCTCCCCACCTCCATTGCTACCACCCCGTGTAAACCTTCTTTAAGATAGACGCCCACAAATAGTGCTCCTGATTAAACGCCGGGCGTGTAATAAACAAAACAGGTGAGCCAACAACAAGTAATGTAAATGAGCATCTAATCTCCTGCGTCATGGTTCTTGGAACAAATATCTAGGAGCTCTGCTAGCACCCGGGCGAAGCCGGGTCCTGACTACTAGTATATATATATTTATCCTACATACGTGAGAGAGACACTCGTGAGATAATAATCGTCCAAATCACACGTGTGTATATCATGTAAATGAGGTCATGTCAAGCAAGTCTGGCAGGGACCTGTTTTTCCACTGCTTATGATGCCAAAGTCACCGAGACAAACGTCATTATAGAAAATAAAATTGCGCTCGCTAATTACCCTCGATGAATTTTTAGAACTAACACGTCACGCCACACTTTCAGAGTGACGGTTCTGTACTTTGACGAAATAGATTGCACGAGGCTTTAGAAGAGATCGAGGTTCCAAAACAAGCGTCTTCAAGTTAGCTGCCTCGACTGCAAGACTTTTCAGTCAAATACACGTAAGTACAGTATGTAGGATAAACAGAATAGGGGAAGGGCTCCTAATATGGACCGGCTCCTAATATGGACCACCTTCTGTTCTGACAAACTAACGGCGCTAGAGCGCTCAAAAAAGTTGTATTCGCTGTATTCACCCTCTCTGGATAACTTGCACATGTCAAAACAGTTGCAGAAACAGAAATCTCAAAACCGTTAGGCTTTTTCTCTTTTTTTCACTTTTGGCAGCGTTCACTCTAAATTTGCCGCCTAAAACGGACTCGTTTCTGTCCACAGCCAAAGCTTTTATCACACAAAAATTGCTATATATGACAGCTAAAACCGTATTTGTTACATTTTAGCAGTGTTGACCCCGAGTTTCTACTGCAAACAAAAAATAATAGCAAAATCTCAAAGTATGTGCGAGTCCCCTAATATGGACCACCTTCAACAAATCGAAGAAAATAACAGCTAAATTCATTCAAAAGCTTGCTGGAAATAACATATAACTAACCCTCGAGATGACGTTATCAAAAGTAAAAGCCTGGACAGATGTGTGGTGCTGCACATGGCTGCTGAGACGAGAATTGTACTTTTAAGGCACTGACTATCATGCTCGGGGCCCAGTAGCTCAGTTAGGAGCTGCTGAGACGAGAATTGTACTTTTAAGGCACTGACTATCATGCTCGGGGCCCAGTAGCTCAGTTAGGAGCTGCTGAGACGAGGATTGTACTTTTAAGGCACTGATTATCATGCTCGGGGCCCAGTAGCTCAGTTAGGAGAGTACTTGACTTGTGATCCTTGGGTCACGGATTCGAATCCAAGCCTGAACGGACACGGGTCAAATTTATGTGAAGACTCAGAGACGGTATCCATGTCCCAGCTCTGTGTAACCACAGTGGCACGTAAGAGACCTCGGGCATTCTGCCATAAGTGCTGGTGTTTTCACCTAAACACGCAAACACCTGGGTAGTGCGACTCTTGTTGCTTCTAGTTTTCCGCTGGGAGGAAGCGACACGATTGTCTAAGCAATTGGACGATTATGTAATGGAAATAGAAACGAAATAAAATTGAGACACTAAACGTTTAGCTTCAGATTAACACACAGGTTAGTGGGATTGGGCTTCACAACTGAGGGCTAAATAAAACAAAAGCACACACATAAATTTTAAAAAGTACTCACCATGGACTGACTGTCTCTGGAGACGTTGAAGTGGGACGTCTGGCGGTCCCAATCCTCGGGCGAGGAGGAGGTGGCCATCAGGGGTACTTCATCCGTCCACTCGGGGTATCAGTTGGCCAAGGCTTGTAAAGGCAGAGTACTATTCCTCCCAGCTGGACGTTTTCCCTTTCTCTTGATCCTGTCCTCACTTCTGACAAGGACAGTGACTTTTTTCTTCAGACGTTTTTCTTTCTCTCCCCTTCTTGCATGGTTACCACCTTTTTTGACCGTGGATCCAGATCTACTTCACCTTCTCTTCTTTTCCTGATATTTTGATAATTCAACAGACATCTTCTTTCGTGAGTGACGAAGTCATACGCATCAACATCTAGTAGTTTCTTACAACTGTTCTTTGGCTCTTCCGAAGAAGACTCCTGCTGTAGACCTCCTTTTTGTCCCGATCACGTCACGATTGAACCCGGCATCTATTTCTCCCTTTGTCTCTACTCTGTGTCTTCTTCCCAACAGGTCGCACATAGGCTGCCACGGTGTGCGCCCTGGAAAACAAAAATCGACATGTTTCTTTAGATTAGCTGAGTCTCAGACAAGGGGAAGAGAGGATGAGATCGAAAATCCACAACTGTCTTGACAGGAAATAAGTCTGTGCGCAAAGAGCATAATTGTAAAGTTATGATGTTGCGCTATATAAATGCTCATTTACTATTATTATCATTATTATTATTATGTCTGTTCACACAAGCTACAGAAAATCTTGAATTGATTCAGCGCACCAAACACTACTACCTACGATGCGTATCTGACAATACTGACAAGCAGCGATGGTTTGTATCCAGAGCAACAAGACCACGGTTTACGATATGAAGCAAACATAATGATTGAAATAAGAAAAAGAAAGGTTGACAACCAGGTGAGTGAGGCCTCAGTCCATAAAGATGAAACAGAAGAGGATATGCTTCCCTCGGACCGGCAAAAGAACCTTGTCTGTCCACAACCCACCAAACATACCTGTACCGGTTAACATTCCGTTTAATAATTTTTTCGTAACAATATATATTTTTTAAACATATCTCGCCTTCTTTATCATAACTCTCATCTTCTGATTGTTATATTGTTTGTTCATTCTAAAGACAGCTAAAGTCGAGATGCTTGTGAATGTGTTGCATTGCATTTCATTAAACATTCCATTCATTTTTAAGTATCTCTATTTTTGAGTCGTGTTTTGAGGGGGTGACAGGGTGACCCTTTTTTTTTTAAAGTGAGCTAGGGGTCGCACTAATAATAACAACTTTGCAAAATAGCTCACGTGGTCACAGATTACCTACAGACAGGAAGTAGATGATCCGTTGCATGAGAATGTCCCTTTAAACGAAGAATAATTATCTACCGAACGGAAAGGCGATCAAGCTCCCCTGGGGACATAGCTCTCACGTTTGATCATCGGTCCCTGTCTAACCTTCGGCTACTAGTCTGATTACATGCTTCGAGACTATTTCCACGGATGAACTCAATAGGCCACTTCAGCCAAAACCAGAAGGTCGGGAACAGAAATGTCAGATAAAATAAGTTGCTTTTGAGCGAGATGCAAGAGATGCAGTTTGTCAAACGAGCGACTGAATGTACATGTATATCTGTAATCTTTCAAACTTGTAACATACAAGGTGTGTCAACTGATTCCGTTCATACACAGGATGTTTCCGTTCGTACGCAGGATGTTTCCGTTCATACAGCCTCATTTTCGGCACTTGCTTGGAGAAAAAACGTGGCGGTAAGTCGTGTGGGCAGCGCGCTTTTGTGATATTGCAAGAATAAGGTAGCTAATTGGTTGGGCTATGTGTACGATAAGTACCAAGGTGCTAGTAATCCTCATAACACACGCGGGCCGAACGTGGCAGAATTGCCTGATATTTTAACAATTTCTTGTTTTTCTCGCTCTATTATCGAATCTGACCCCTGATTTGCACATGATCACCAAAACCATTGCCTGTTACGACATTTCGCTTGAACAGAAGTTTATAGAAACCCATGGCTTTTGTACAATCACTTGTCTTTTGAAACATGCAGATTCCGTTCATACACCATGTTTCTGTTTGTACAAAAATGCATGTTTCCGTTCGTACGAACAGCGTTTCCGTTCGTACACATTCGTTAGGTCAGAGTGAAACAGGCCCCCACTACAAGTTCTGTGTGTTCCAATGGTCGTCAGATAGCACAAGGTACGAATGCGTGTGATATTGGACCTATGTGAGCCATAAGATGAATTGAATTTGCAAAAAAAAAACAGTTTTGTGTCCGTTCGTACTGATTTTGACGACAAAATGTGTCCGTTCGTACCACTTTCATTAAATTGTTTCCGGTCGTACGCGTTTTATGACGTTCGTGATTTTGGTAGAAAGCTCGAGCAATTAGCATTTTAATACCCCTAATTTGGCTGATGCATTACTCATAATTCATGTTGTTCATGAGTGCAACCAACAACACGCGACTGTGGCTTTCCTGGTGCAATACCATCCCTGTTTAAAATCTTACTGAAGAGCTAACATTTTGATAAGTGTGTCTTCGTCCAGTTTCCTTACAAAATGTAATTTCAAAGATCTGAACTTATGTGAGAGAGAGAGAGAGAGAGAGAGAGAGAGAGAGAGAGAGAGAGAGAGAGAGAGAGAGAGAGAGAGAAGTCGGAAATTTTATTTGTTAGGTCTCCGGCCCATAACAAGACTGGTGACACATAATACAAGCGAACAATGTTTAAAAGAAGCAGAAAAAGCAGAAAAAGCAACATTCTGGACCTGCATCTTGCAACTGTGCATTTTCCAGAGAATCAGTGCGAAATCGTAGAGCTTTGTAAATATACGTTGCTAATTGTCTTACCACTTGGCCATTTGTAGAGGATAGTAATTGGCACATTCTAAACATGGATGGGTTCCGATAATACTTTGAGGCTATTAATTCAACTCTGATCTCATTATATGCGGGAAAAACAAGTAAGGGTGACATACCAAATCTGAAACGTGCTAACATTCTCCTCAAATGAACATTTCTTATCTGATAGAAATAACTACTCATACACAAGGACTGCTTAAATAACAAATAAACATTATAAAACACGTGTGATTCAAGGGAACTATGCCAATCCTGTCTAAAGCAATCGACAAGTCTTTGGCGAAATTCTCTTACAAACGTGGAAATATCACCAACCACTTGTGCTTCCTACACTTCACCAAATCCATACTTGTACAAAACATTACGAACGTTACAATCCCATGTCGTGTAATTTTGACTTTGTATAGACAATGACATATTATACACTTTCTTGGGGTACCTGTTGCCATCCATTCGAGTTAATCGAAGCCAAAACTTCATACACTTTATGTGCGTTACCACAAACAGAGGATAACGTCCTGTTTCACCGAAAACTATATGCCTTGGTGACTTCGAATGGACACCGACAAACTTTTTAATGGCAGACAAATGTACTCTTTCAACAATTTGTTGATCAGCAGAGAGTCCCCAGACCTCCGAACCGTACGTCAAGATCGGTTGTATTTGACTGTCAAACAGTTTAAAAAAAACGTATCAGGAGAATATTCCCAAATACTCCATAGAAGTTTGAGGATAGCTGATACTCCCTTTCTTGCGCGATCAGCAAGGTCGTTTAGAGTGTGGAAAAAAGAGATTCTTGTGGACAAATAAACTCCTAAATATTTATACATGTTTACAACTTTCACTTCACTATCACCAAAGAACCATTTTTCTCGTAATGCCAAATCGCCACCGTTTCTAAACACAACTATGTTCGATTTAGCCATATTTACGACTACCTCAAGCTTCTTTGAGGTGGTCAATAAAACATTTAGCTGGTTTTGCAAACCGATGACACTATCAGAGATTAAAACCACATCATCCGCAAACAACAAAATCAATAATTCGACTAAATCCGGTGACAATTCTTCTTCTTCTTCTTCTGCGTTCGTGGGCTGAAACTCCCACGTACACTCGTGTTTTTGCACGAGTGGAATTTTACGTGTATGACCGTTTTTACCCCGCCATTAAGGCAGCCATACGCCGTTTTCGGAGGAAGCATGCTGGGTATTTTTGTGTTTCTATAACCCACCGAACTCTGACATGGATTACAGGATCTTTTCCGTGCGCACTTGGTCTTGTGCTTGCGTGTACACACGAAGGGGGATAAGCCACTAGCAGGTCTGCACATAAGTTGACCTGGGAGATCGGAAAAATCTCCACACTTAACCCACCAGGCGGCCGCGGCCGGGATTCGAACCCTCGACCTTCCGATTAAGAGGCCGACGTCTTACCACCCCGCCACAGCGCCCGTCCCGGTGACAATTGAATACCGTGTCTTCCATTTGCCATAATGTCTTTCGTTAATTCGGTAATAAACAATGAGAACAAAATCGGTGAGCAGTTTTCACCCTGTTTTAGGCCGACTGGACACATGAATACATCTGAAAGTTCACCTCCTGCTCGAACACACGTTGTCACTGTCGTATACATACTTTTAAGGGCAAAAACAATCTTTCCACACATGCCATTCTGATCCAGTACTTTGCACAGTTTCTCCATGTGAACAGAGTCAAACGCTTTCCGAAAATCTACAAAGGCTGCATACAGTTTTCTATGTCTCAACAACTGTTTCTGTACAATTCCAAAGAGAGACAGAGAGAGACAGAGAGAGACAGAGAGAGAGAGACAGAGAGAGAGAGAGAGACAGAGAGAGAGACAGAGAGAGAGAGAGAGACAGAGAGAGACAGAGAGAGAGAGACAGAGAGAGAGAGACAGACAGAGAGAGAGAGAGAGAGAGAGAGAGAGAGAGAGAGAGAGAGAGGGAGAGAGAGAGAGAGAGTAGTCACCGACAGAGAGGGGAAGGTAAAAGAAATAAAAGATATATATCTTAACTTTTCATTTGGGGTATTTTGCAGGGAATTCCTGTTCGAGTTTATAAACCGAGTCAAGGGTTGAAAGTAGCATGAGTTCAAATCACACTCCAAAACCAAATGAGCAATGCTGAGGTCGGATTGACAGGTGCATTTAATCTCTAAACATTGGTAGTTCTCAGCTTCTGTCCTTTCCTGAGACACCGAAACATTGGTCATTGGCCGCGTTATAAACAGCTCATTGGTTGCAGATTGTTCATATGACACAAATAAATTGTATTCCAAATAATTTGATATTTTATTTGTCAAATTTAGTTTTGAAAATGATGAGTTTTGCATGAGTATTTGTTCGAGCAAGACATAGTTTGTGGCCAATCCGAAATCGGAAATTCTCGTTCTTCCTCTCCTATTAGTTCAGATGTTTCAAAACCCAGACGTTCGCGTTGACGTACACGTTCACATTAATTTGAAAACGTCTTTGAAAACAACTGAAACCAATTTTTTTTTAATCTTCTGACTAGTGTACACACCAATGCTTTGAAAAAGCAGCCATGCTTCGAGAATAAAGGTCCCAAGTCTCACTAGCACATTTCTTCGACGTCAAGTGTAAGTTGAGACGCGCATCATCATGTGAAACCTTTAATTTGTTTTTGTTTTCCCTTGCCTGGGTGGGTAAAGGCGTGTAAAGCTAATATCTTCCGTTTAACTACCGTTGGGAACGTACTGTTTTGCACACACCCTATGCCTCACAATTCCAAGCTACTATTAACCAAACTTGAGCTCAATTGAACCCAGAGTACGAGAGATACACGTCTAATCTGTAGACAGACAAACAAACACACATACAAACAAAGAGACAGAGTGAAACATAAGCCCCTTTATTACATAAAGTCGGCTTAAAAATGTTCAAGACCGCCCGGGACAGTTTTGTTTTAATGTCAAAACCGTTACCGAATGTGATGTCTGCTGCCTGATGATATTCAAGTTTCAACGTAAGACCCTTATTGTGGTTAAATTGTGTCGACGATGTCTAATATTTTCATCCCCGTACCACCTCCCCCCACCCCCATGCTCATTGGAGCTCAATGTTCACCGACGCATTCATACACATTTTCCACAGCGCATTAAAAACTAAAAACCGACAGTTATTTCCGAATATGGACTGTTTCTGATTGTATAGATCTTTCATCTCGTTCCAACGTCATCTATGAATCCCATCATTTCTCCCCCATGCAGAGGCAGAGGCGGAGATGAATCAACCCTTATACTATTACAAGTTAAATATGGATGACCGGCACGGTTGGCCTAGTGGTAAGGCGTCCGCCCCGTGATCGGGAGGTCGTGGATTCGAACCCCGGCCGGGTCATACCTAAGACTTTAAAATTGGCAATCTAGTGGCTGCTCCGCCTGGCGTCTGGCATTATGGGGTTAGTGCTAGGACTGGTTGGTCCGGTGTCAGAATAATGTGACTGGGTGAGACATGAAGTTTGTGTGCTGCGACTTCTGTCTTGTGTGTGGCGCACGTTATATGTCAAAGCAGCACCGCCCTGATATGGCCCTTCGTGGTCGGCTGGGCGTTAAACAAACAAACAAACAAACAAACAAATATGGATGTTGTCCACAGACAGCGACCTGAAACGACCTCATTTCGTTTTGTAATCGACTCACGTTTTTCCAAAGGAGGAAATTGAGATGTCGTTATCAGCGTCTGTTACTGGAGATCGTTCTTACAGCGGCGTCCGAGTTGAGACGGAAGTGTCCCATCTATCTGGGTTGATAATCGGGGATTAATGTAGAATTGTATCCTCTTAGTCAGGTTTGAGGCACAAAGTGTACGAGGAAAAAACATTCTCTCTCAAGGGTGGAAGTAAAATGTCTGCCAGACTCAACAAATAGATTAGGCAGCCCATGATCACTGTTGTGATTGTAGTTGAAGTTTTATCGGATTTGTTGTTGGCTATGTTGTTGAAGACGTATAATTATGTTCTCGAATTTAAGTTGATGTTGTTGTTGTCGTCGTCGTAGATGAAATCAAGGTTGTAACGTGTCAAATCAATCGTGTTCCACCTACAGTTTATCAGTGTAAAGCTGTTGTTGTTGACATTGTAGTTGTTCTTGGTTTTCGAGTTGTTGTCTGTGTTATTGTCGTCGTTGTAGTTGTTACCCAGTCGGATAAAAACTCAAGCCTGAGTCTTTTTATATTTAGTCAAGTTTTGACTAAATATTTTAACATCGAGGGGGAATCGAAACGAGGGTCGTGGTGTATGTGCGTGTGTGCGTGTGTGCGTGTGTGTGTGTGTGTGTGTGTGTAGAGCGATTCAGACTAAACTACTGGACCGATCTTTATGAAATTTGACATGAGAGTTCCTGGGTATGAAATCCCCATACGTTTTTTTTCATTTTCTTGATAAATGTCTTTGATGACGTCATATCCGGCTTTTCGTGAAAGTTGAGGCGGCACTGTCACGCCCTCATTTTTCAACCAAATTGGTTGAAATTTTGGTCAAGTAATCTTCGACGAAGCCCGGACTTCGGTATTGCATTTCAGCTTGGTGGCTTAAAAATTAATTAATGACTTTGGTCATTAAAAATTTGAAAATTGTAAAAAAAAAATAAAAATTTATAAAACGATCCAAATTTACGTTTATCTTATTCTCCATCATTTGCTGATTCCAAAAACATATAAATATGTTATATTCGGATTAAAAACAAGCTCTGAAAATTAAATATATAAAAATTATTATCAAAATTAAATTGTCCAAATCAATTTAAAAACACCTTCATCTTATTCCTTGTCGGTTCCTGATTCCAAAAACATATAGATATGATATGTTTGGATTAAAAACACGCTCAGAAAGTTAAAACAAAGAGAGGTACAGAAAAGCGTGCTATCCTTCTTAGCGCAACTACTACCCCGCTCTTCTTGTCAATTTCACTGCCTTTGCCATGAGCGGTGGACTGACGATGCTACGAGTATACGGTCTTGCTGAAAAATGGCATTGCGTTCAGTTTCATTCTGTGAGTTCGACAGCTACTTGACTAAATATTGTATTTTCGCCTTACGCGACTTGTTTTTTTTGCAACTCCGAACATTCGGCAGCAGCACAATCTCTCGGCATGATGTCGGGAGCACGCGCGCATCCACAGCTGCAGCAAAGACGCACACCGAGCGTTGCTACTTTCACTTCTGGCGACGTCACAGCCAAGGGCTTGCCGCCGCGGGGAATTTGAAGGCTCGCGTAGCAGACGAATTTGGTCGCTTTTTGAGCATGCATTTTGTGTTAAATTAGACTGATGCAACACAAAACCTGAGATTTACTGATCGGATTTTGCATCTGTAGATGCTTACCTATATATCATTAAATCAACCCCAACTGCTTTATCTGACCTTAAAAAGAGCCTGTTATGGTCCTTTAAACTTAAGCTGCGGGCGAAGTTGTTTGTTTGTTTGTTGCTATTTTACGTTTGCAAACAAGTTAAACGGCAATTTTCCGAACATTTGAATGAACCAACAACGTGTAGAGAATAGCAATACCCAGGAACAAAGGAAAATATGATTTACAAACAAAGTTTGAAAACAAAATCTACAAACAATAGTGTGTGTGTGTGTGTGTGTGTGTGTGTGTGTGTGTGTGTGTGTGTGTGTGTGTGTGTGTGTGTGTGTGTGTGCGTACGTGCGTGCGTGAGTCCGTGCGCGCGTGTGCGTGCGTGTATGTGTTACATCCCAGCCTCAACCCTTTCACAATGGCACATTCATGGCACTGTTTCAGTCAATCAGCTGCCTTGCGGCAACATTACTGATTGTTTTGAATGCAGCAGCTGCAACGACCCACCCGTTTCATTTCGCTGGCGATGAACAACACAAAACACACACAAACAAGGAAAACAAGCATATTACATAAACAATAATTATGGAAGTCTCAAGGCACAACCTGGTCTGGTTTTAAACTGGGGATCACAGTCACGCCACCGCAGGCCTGTTCCCGTGGTGAAAAAAGAGTAGGTTACCGCAGCGGGCGCATTGTGCATAAATATAAACTTTTATGTCGCTTTTATGTCGTCGCTTGTGCCTTAGCGCATGAAACGACTGCAACTGAGAGAGAGAGATATTGAGAATGCGAGAGAGAAAGAGAGACAGACAGAGACAGAGAGAGAGAGAGACCCAGAGAGAGAGAGAGACTCAGAGAGAGAGAGAGACTCAGAGAGAGAGAGACTCAGAGAGAGAGAGACTCACAGAGAGAGAGAACGAGACTCACAGAGAGAGAGAGAGAGAGAGAGAGAGAGAGAGAGACTCTGAGAGAGAGAGAGAGAGAGACTCTGAGAGAGAGAGAGAGAGACTCTGAGAGAGAGAGGGAGAATGAGAGAGACTGAGGGAGAGAGAGAGAGAGAACGAGACTCGGATAACGAGACTCGGATAGAGAGACTCAGAGAGACTCTGAGAGAGAGAGAGACTGGGAGAGACTCAGAGAGAGAGACTCAGCGAAAGAGAGAGAGACTGAGAGAAAACGGAATACGGAAAACACGCCGGACAAATAGCTACAGGGTGTTTTGCAGTCATAACACAAAAGCTACGGTCCTCATGAAGTAGGTCTACAAATATCAAATAGGAAAAAGAGGAATATATGAGGTACATGTTAGACACCCACTTTAGTTACATGTATCATGCATTTTAGGAAGCTGTTTCTATACCTACTACCCTTCTTCGTGTTATGAGGACCGTAGCTGTAATGTTATGACTACTAAACACGCTGCAGCTATTTCAGTATCCGGCGTGGAAAACGGAAAGTTTATTGGAATTAGTCTAAGGGCCCCTTCAAATGAGAATGAGAGAGAGAGAGAGAGAGAGAGAGAGAGAGAGAGAGAGAGAGAGAGAGAATGAGAAAGAGAGAGAATGAGAGAGACAGAGAGAGAGAGAGAGAGACAGAGAGAGAGAGAGAGAGAGAGAGAGAGAGAGAGAGAGAGAGAGAGAGAGAGAGAGAGAGAGAGAGAGAGAGGGAGAGAGAGAGAATAGCGCAGAAGCTGCACAAACAAGTATGGTGACCCACTTCCTTACTGAGGCGTAACGCATACATATTACCAGTGAAGTGTTTTCTGTCAGCATTGGTGGGATTTGACGAACCGTGTCAAACGTGGTATGAACCACACGTACCACAGGCACAGGCGTATATATGTTACAGTAAATTCTCGAAACTAGGAAATTTGCGAAATCCCTGAACATTTCAGTAAATTTCCTGTTTCACTCAGGGATTTCACAAATTTGAAATTTCCTAAAAATTCTAGGAAATTTGCGAATTTCCTGAAATGAGCATGCCATTTTTTCACAAATTTACTGAACAGTGAAAAACGTTTCAGTAAATTTGTAAAATTCTTTAAAAAAATTAAACAAGTCGCGTAAGGCGAAAATACAACATTTAGTCAAGCTGTCGAACTCACAGAATGAAAAAGAACGCAATGCAATTTTTCAGCAAGACCGTATACTCGTAGCATCGTAAGTCCACCGCTCGTGGCAAAGGCAGTGAAATTGACAAGAAGAGCGGGGTAGTAGTTGCGCTGAGAAGGATAGCACGCTTTTCTGTACCTCTCTTCGTTTTAACTTTCTGAGCGTGTTTTTAATCCAAACATATCATAACTATATGTTTTTGGAATCAGGAACCGACAAGGAATAAGATGAAAGTGTTTTTAAATTGATTTCGAAAATTTAATTTTGATCATAATTTTTATATTTTTAATTTTCAGAGCTTGTTTTTAATCCAAATATAACATATTTATGTTTTTGGAATCAGAAAATGATGAAGAATAAGATGAACGTAAATTTGGATCGTTTTATATAAAAAAAAAAAATTTCATTTTCATTTCATTTCATTTCATTTTCATTACTTTATTGTCCCATCGCTGGGAAATTCGGGTCGCTTCCTCCCAGTGGAAAGCTAGCAGCAACGGAGTCGCGCTACCCAGGTGTCTGCGTGTTTAGGTGTATTCAGCCACCAGTGCACTTATGGCAGAATGACCAAGGTCTTTTACGTGCCATTGTGATGACACGGGGGTGGGACATGGCTTCCGTCTCTCGGTCTGCACATAATGTTGACCCGTGTCCGTCCCGGCCCGAATTCGAACCTGCGACCTTCCGATCACAAGTCCAGTGCTCTACCAACTGAGCTTCAGATTTTTAATGACCAAAGTCATTAATTAATTTTTAAGCCACCAAGCTGAAATGCAATACCGAAGTCCGGCCTTCGTCGAAGATTGCTTGGCCAAAATTTCAATCAATTTGATTGAAAAATGAGGGTGTGACTGTGCCGCCTCAACTTTTACAAAAAGCCGGATATGACGTCATCAAAGGTATTTATCGAAAAAAAAGGTCCGGGGATATCATTCCCAGGAACTCTCATGTAAAATTTCATAAAGATCGGTCCAGTAGTTTGGTCTGAATCGCTCTACACACACACACGCACAGACAGACAGACACACACACACACTGACACACACACACACACACACATACACCACGACCCTCGTCTCGATTCCCCCTCTATGTTAAAACATTTAGTCAAAACTTGACTAAATGTAAAAAAGAGTCCGTTTTCTTTATTTTATTATATTTTACATTTGTGATTATGATAGATTTGCTGTTTGAAAAAAAAAATTTGATTTGAGCCGAACATCTTCAATTTTTGGGTCCGACACACTACCAACCCGCCACGCCAGCCACATGAATGGAAAGTGAAAAGAAATCATAAGAAGTTTGTGGTGTTGCAACCCCGCAGAAACACACATACACACACATAGTGGCGTGCGCGCACATACACGGATAAGGCCCGGCGCTCACCTTTGTATTGCGGCATGCATGGCTGGCGCTGGTGTCCCCGTCGCTGTGTGACAGTAATACCCCGGTCACACAGAGACGCCGCTTCTACTCCGTTGTAAAATTGTCGGAGAGCGTGGCCAATCGTGGGCCAAACGTGGGAGGATCTCCATGAGCGTGGTTTGGTCGGGGTGGGATCTGCTAGGTCGCGAACCTGCACGCTCTCCCTACGCTTATTTTGAACTGCACAAAACAAGCGTAGCCGGGTCTGGGCGCAGTACAGTCGTGATGTAGATTTTTGTTATGGCCCCCGGTCACACAGCGCTGCGTCCTTACCACGACCATGCCGATCACTCCGATCTGAAAAAGTTATCAAGTCGGGGCTCGCCGTCAAAATCCAGCACATGGCGAATAACAAAAAAACTACATCACGACTGTACTGCGCCCAGACCCGGCTACGCTTGTTTTGTGCAGTTCAAAATAAGCGTATAGAGAGCGTGCAGCTTCGTGACCTAGCAGATCCCACCCCGACCAAACCACGCTCATGGAGATCCTGCGATTGGCCACGCTCTCGGACACTTTTCCGTCGTAGCAGAAGCGGCGTCTATATTATGTGACTAGGGTATGAGTGCCATGTGCTGGGTTTTGACGGCGATATGCCCCGATTTGATAACTTTTTCAGATCGGCGTGATCGTGGTAAGGACGCAGCGCTGTGTGACCGGGCCCTAACCCAGAGAGCTATGCAAGGGTGCATCTGAGAACATTTTCCAAACACTGAAAATGGGGTCCGTGGCGCACAGGGGCAACCAACGCCTTTCACGTCCCGACAACTTGATTCATAGTTTCAAATGGACGTTAAATGGAAGCAGCGAGGCATTCTGTAAAAGCCTACTGTTAAAGTTTGCGAATCAATCAACAACAAAAAATCATAATTCTAAGATATATATATTTATCCCATGACCTGCCTCTTAATTTGTCTCTGTTAGCTGTAGAGGGGATTATTCTGGATAATCCATCACAACCATATGGATTATCCTTCACAACCGAGTCTCGATCTCACCTGTCATTGGTCATTGTCTTTGATCTCAGAGCACATTTGAATAATTTAGAGGTCATCTGCATATTTATCGTTAACTCGGGGACTACTTTTTTCAGCAAAACGATTGAGATATTCTGCAGTATAAAAGTCGAACTGACGTTTGGCTAACGATCTACAAACATTATCATTGAAGAAATAAAGAAAACAACAAAGAATGTACATAGGCTAATCTGTTTGGGTGAATAGAGCTGAGTGAAGATTATGAGGTGTCCGACGCGATTATCTGCCTGGCCAGTTAAGACTTCGAAGCACGTTTCCTTATCTCTTTGGGGTAGGCCGATACCTTGGGTAGGAGGGACAGGCCCGGGGAGCCTGCAGGTGTTGTTATGTAATATGCCGCCTGACTGACCTCTGGTCTAGTGGGGAGGTTTCAAGGAGGTGTCATTTCTTTTGATACGGGTGGTTGAAGGCGTGCCGTCTGGGACTGTGAGGTCCTTGTCTATTTAACCCCTCCCCCCCCCCCACTTTCTTGTCATTAGCAAATAAAACGTGATATCATCCTAGAAGGTTGTGTTACTAATAGTTACTAGGATTATGATTGGATGTCTGTCTTCTTCTCAAGCTAAAGTTGGTTTTACTTTGGACATGCCATGTGTGAAAGAGAACTTTGAGACACAGAGAGAATGGACATGTTTTGTAGTTTGCTCCACTAACTGAGGAGATGTAGTCAACTTGGTATGTTGTGGCTTGTGGCTTCGGTTGGGTCGGCGGAGAGGAGGTGGGAAGAGAGACGCAGGAATAAAGTACGCCTTGCCAGTATTTGCTGCTGTTGTTACATTTGTGATGGACAAGATAGAGAGAAATTAAGACGTGTATGTGTCCATGCAAGTCAGAGTTAGTCCAGAGAGAGTCCTCAACACATCAAACAGAAACATGATCAGCTATTCAATGTGTATGTGTCCATGCAAGTCAGAGTTAGTCCAGAGAGAGTCCTTAACACATCAAACAGAAACACGATCAGCTATTCAATGTGTATGTGTCCATGCAAGTCAGAGTTAGTCCAGAGAGAGTCCTCAACACATCAAAGAGAAACATAATCAGCTATTTACTTTGTATGTGTCCATGCAAGTCAGAGTTAGTCCACAGAGAGTCCTCAACACATCAAAGAGAAACATAATCAGCTATTTAATTTGTATGTGTCCATGCAAGTCAGAGTCAGTCCAGAGAGAGTCCTTAACACATCAAAGAGAAACATAATCAGCTATTTAATGTGTATGTGTCCATGCAAGTCAGAGTCAGTCCAGAGAGAGTCCTTAACACATCAAAGAGAAACATGATCAGCTATTCAATCAGAGTTTTCTGAACCTTCCACAAATGGCTGAAAGAAAATATAGATCTGTTTAACGGAACCTTCCACAAATGGCTGAAAGAAAAGATCTGTTTAACGGAACCTTCCACAAATGGCTGAAAGAAAAGATCTGTTTAACGGAACCTTCCACAAATGGCTGAAAGAAAAGATCTGTTTAACGGAACCTTCCACAAATGGCTGAAAGAAAAGATCTGTTTAACGGAACCTTCCACAAATGGCTGAAAGAAAAGATCTGTTTAACGGAACCTTCCACAAATGGCTGAAAGAAAAGATCTGTTAAACGGAACCTTCCAAAAATGGCTGAAAGAAAAGATCTGTTTAACGGAACCTTTCACTAATGGCTGAAAGAAAAGATCTGTTTAACGGAACCTTCCACAAATGGCTGAAAGAAAAGATCTGTTTAACGGAACCTTCCACAAATGGCTGAAAGAAAAGATCTGTTTAACGGAACCTTCCACAAATGGCTGAAAGAAAAGATCTGTTTAACGGAACCTTCTACATATATGCACAACCACTATTTCCGAACATCGTATACTCAGGAAGGCCTCCAAAGAAGCATTGATGATGAATCAAACTCAACCTGACCTAGGACTGTAGGAGAGGAAGGTCCTTCACAAAGGTTTATAACGCTGTGCAGTGAACTCCGAAAAGAAACTGCAACGTCGACTCCCCTTCCAACCCCCAGGAACTTAAACCACAAAAATTGCTACATGCAACATCACCACGATGTACAAAGCAGGGTGGACCATCCAGGTAGCACAGGAGATGAGGAACTACAACATCTCTCTCCTTGGACTGTGTGAGGCAAGCTGGCTACAGGCACCAAGGCAGGCGACGAACATCTGGAGAGATGCAGCATGCTGCTAAACTCTTGACACACAGAGGAGGGTGCCCACACAGCCCACACCCTGATTGTGTGGCCCGCATATATATATTCATGCTAAAATAAAACTGAACGTCGACACATGGCATGCTCAAGAACTCACATGTAATGCATATATTTGAAGTTCAACTTTTTATGTTCACCCCAGAGAACTGTGTGCCGGGTTGGCTTATTGGTAGAGAGCCCACTGACCCGGCGGTCACAGGTTCGAATCGCGTAACTGGCAAGAATGTGCATACCTTTAAAAAAAAAATCCAACCTCTTTATTTTTTTAACTCGTTATTCTTGTATTTTATTCAGCTGTCCCACAATCCCGTTTTCTATTTTTATTCCGGAATACCCCACTTCCATTTGTAGAGAAGGTCAAAGGGCATATATGTATCACCTTGGTCGACTGAAGGTAATGGTGGTTGGGGGCTTGTAAGTTCATTTGCTTGTGATATATATCAGGTAGATGTACTCCGTAAATTTGCATAGGAACAGATCTGCAAGATCTGGCAAAGTGTTCTCGTCTTCGAAATTCAGCCAAGTGTAGGTTATTATTGTCCATTCTATACGGAAAATTGCAGGCGATCAGTCTAAAAATCAGTATTGACGGTATATATATATGATAAGGCAAATTTACTTCATGATGCATCCGGGGATCCGCTTTTTTCAAGTTTAGTGGGAGTTTGTACCATGAGTTTTCAGGCCCCAGTGCGTGTAGTACGCAGGGATGCACAGTTTGAGGAGCCTGCTACGTTCAACAAGAGAAAACATGTGATTTCAGAACACAATCACAATTTCGTAAAGAGCTGACGGTAGGTTGCATTAAACATGATAAGCTTGAACAAAAATTACTAACACTGAAGCCAATGGGGACTCAACATTCAACCAAATCTTCAGGGAAAAAAGAAATTCTGTCTTTGTCATGTAAAGGAAGGACAACAGAAACAAGTTGTGTGAAGCAAAATTTATACATTTAGTCAAGCTGTCAAAACTTACAGAATTATACTGAACGCATAGCATTTCACGAAAAAAAGATTATCCGTTTGTTTGTTTCGTTCATGGGCTGAAACTCCCACGGCTTTTACGTGTATGACCGTTTTTACCCCGTCATTCAGGCAGCCATACGCCGCTTTCAGTGGAAGCATGCTGGGTATTTTCGTATTTCTATAACCCACCGAACTCTGACATGGATTACAGGATCTTTTTCGTGCGCACTTGGTCTTGTGCTTGCGTGTACACACGGGGGTGTTCGGACACCGAGGAGAGTCTGCACACAAAGTTGACTCTGAGAAATAAATCTCTCGCCGAACGTGGGAACGAACTCACGCTGACAGCGGCCAACTGGATACAAATCCAGCGCGCTACCGACTGAGCTACATCCCCGCCCTAGATTATCCGTGACCAAGACAAAAAGCGCTGACATTCACGCAAAACGTAGCGGCCCTCATTTGCTTAAAATGACAACAAACCAGATGTGTGTTTCTTTTAGGCGAGACTTGCTCGCGGCGATCGCTCGAAGAGCTCGGCCTAGGTTGAGAGATCAAGAGTGCATGTGGAAAGTTTTGATGGCAAGCTACGCAAGAACCAAACACCATTTGAGATTTTTAATGACCAAATTCATTGATTCATTATCAAGCTTACACGCTGAAATGCATTTTCAAAGTCCGGGCTTCGTCGAAGTTTGCTTGACCGAAGTTTCAATCAATTTGATCAACAAATGAGGGCGTGACAGTCCGTGCCACCTCAATCTCGATGACACCACAACACACCTGAGAACAGCCAACGCCTTCTCCACGGCAATTGGCAAATCAGGGGCGTTCTGAGTACTAGTATCTGTTTTTTAACCCTGTTTTTAAAATAACTCCCACAGTTGTGATGATGGCAAAAATTGGCCCCTGCAACTTATTGACTCCAGATGCCAGAACTTTCACAAAAAGCCCGACATAACCTCATCAAACATTTATCGAAAAAAAGGTCTGGGGATATTATAGTATTTATACCCAGGAACTCTCATGTGAAATTTAATGAAGATCGGAAGTTTTCTCGGACTCGCTCTACACACACAGTCTATGTTAAAACATTTAGTCAGAACTTGACTAAATGTATAAAAGGTCATAAGTACAAGTTAGTGGAAAGAAAGGTGTATTATATTCACACACACACACACACAATGATACAGTACATTCTCTCATTCTCTCTCTTTCTCTCTAACCTATCTGCGTCTCTAGGGTGCATGTAGCATGAATCAGGCATGACTTCTCACAGGCATGACTTCTTACAGGCATGTCCAATACTTCATTTTGAAGTTATATTTAGTTAGTTTAGATGGTCTTTTCAGGGGTGTTCGGAGTTTTCGGGGGTTTTCGGAGAAAATAAGTACCCTCTCCACATCACTGCAAACACACAAACATGACAACACAAGCTCCTTTTCGTTCCAAAATAAAGTAAAGACTTACCGTCAGGTATGAACACAAGCTCGCGTGATACGTAACTGTTACTCCAACACGACACATCAGACATAATAGTGTCCTACCCCCCGAGTCAACAAACACGGTCCTTGGTCCCAATGTGAATGTTCCTTGCACACAGTACCCGTTCTGATTTTTCTCTCAGAAAACAACGACTACTTTGACTTTGGTTTTAGCACAGCGTAGTCATTTTACAAAACTAAAACAGCGAATTGACGTCAATACATGAATCGGCCTACAAAATGGGTCCAAACAGTTACGCATCAACGAACTCAGGAAAAACAAGCCACCTTGAGTCAAGACTAGTGAAACTTAGTACTCTCCCTTGAACGGTGTCGTCTATTAACCCAAACATCTGAGGCTGTAAATCTGACACGCTCTGTACGTTGTTTCATGTGCGCAGGCGAACAGACGTGTGTGAGGTATGGCGGAATCAAATCTCCAGAATCAGCTAAAGGTATTGACACCTGAACGGACAATCTGTTTAATCTGTCTCTCTGATTAGGCGCACTATTATCCATGTGTGCGCGTAAGTGTACAAACGCGCGGTGTGTATCAGTGACAATCACTGTATGTGTGTCACTGTGTGTGTGTGTGTGTGTCCCCTGTCTTTTGTGTGTAAGGGGGCATTATCATTCCTTATCATTATGCTGACTAAGTGACTGACATTAAGTGTTTTCGTCCAGAGTGATAGTGATATATACAAACTATAAAGAATATGATGGGAAATGTGCAAAAGACTGGCATTATGGGCCTGTGACTGAGCCCGGCCCGACTAAACTACGCGCCAGCACGCGCTAGCACGCGCCAGCACGCGCTACCTTGAACCATAGCACTTATATACTTTATTTTTATATTTCTAGTTAGTTCATCGTCCATTCTCACATAATACAAAATTTCAAACTTCAATGATGAAAAATACGGAAGTTATGACGAGTTTAAGGAGAGCTGATGCACTAAGTACTCTCAAATCCGACGATTTCCGCCATTGACTAAACAGCAAGCTACCACTTTGAAGTAGACGCTACCCGGTGATCCATAACACTTACATAATTTATTTTTATAGTCTATATAGTTAATTGTCCATTCTTACATAATACAAAATTTCAAGCTTGAGTGTTGAACATTTCAGTAGTTATGACGGGGTTTAAGCGAGCTAATGCGCTACTCTCAAATCCGACAAAATCCGGCAGTGACTAAAACTGCGCGCTACCAATTTTAAGTGGACGCTACTGAGATTCATAGCTGTTATATAATTTATCTGTATGTTTCTAGTCATTCCATCGTCAGTTCTTACATTATACAAAATTTCAAACTTCAGTGATAAAATTTACGATAGCTAAGACGCGTTATAGGAGAGCTATCCTAAGGCCGTGGCTCCATGTCCGACAATGTCGGATACGGAGTCATTCGTTCCAACACAGTCAGTCGGATGCGGAGCCAGTCATTCCTCTGTGTGTGTGTGTGTGTGTGTGTGTGTGTGTGTGTGTGTGTGTGTGTGTGTGTGTGTGTGTGTGTGTGTGTGTGAACGCTACCCGTTTGGCTGCTTATTCTGATTCGCAGCTAACCCCCCTGGGACCGTTCCCCTACCCGCTCGGTTGGGGATGGAAGCCCCGACGATACACCCCATGTCACCCATAGTGGACACGAGGTGCAAATGAGCATATCGCCATGTTCCGAGTTAAGCATGTCAAAGTTAAAATTAAATGACATTCTGCACTTTGCAGCACAGAACAATAGACATGTTCATTACTTCACAGGGCAAAGAAACAACATACTTTTCAGCATGTATTTATTTGGACAAACTTGAAGTCTTGCGTCCTCGGCACAGGATGAACAAGCCCTTTTAAGCCGAATGTTGTTGATATGCTACCGTTCTAGTAAAATTAATTAAAAAAATGATTAAAAAATAAATTAAAATAAGTTGTATAGCATGACAAAACAATCAAAAAGTGCAGGAACAGTTGTTTGTTTGTTAGCAAGCTTTACTTCCCTTTATCTTGGTGTAGATGTAAAGAAGAGTGACTAGGATACGATTTCGATGAGTTGCAGGTTAAAAATCCTCTTTGTGAGGACGGCACTTACATACAGTGCATCGTTCGATGAAGGGTTAAGAACGAGACGTACAAAGAAACCCACGAAGATAACACCGAAGACATACACACAGTCGGCACAGTAGGCTAGACCAGAAGAGAGAGAGGAGATGTGTTTGTGTGTGTGTGTGGGGGGGGGGGGGGGGTGGGGTGGGGTGTGGTTGTTGTTATTTGTGAGAGATGGTGAAAGAATAAAGTAACATAAATGATACAGGTCAAGACAGTGCCTGCTTCAAAGTGGTTGTGCATTTGGTATGCATTAATGTATGTATTCAGTCAATCAGTGTCGAAGTTTTGTCATAACTTCCGTAATTTTCATCATTGAAAATTGACATTTTGTATTATGTGAGAATGGACGATGATCTAACAAGAAATATAAAAATAAAGTATATAAGTGCTATGGATCACACACACACACACACACACACAGAGGAATGACTGGCTCCGCATCCGACTGACTGTGTTGGCGAACGAATGACTCCGTATCCGACATTGTTTTTTTATCACCGAAGTTTGAAATTTTGTATAATGTAAGAACTGACGATGGAATGACTAGAAACATACAGATAAATCATATAACAGCTATGAATCTCAGTAGCGTCCACTTAAAATTGGTAGCGCGCAGTTTTAGTCACTGCCGGATTTGAGAGTAGCGCATTAGCTCGCTTAAAACCCGTCATAACTACTGAAATGTTCAACACTCAAGCTTGAAATTTTGTATTATGTAAGAATGGACAATTAACTATATAGACTATAAAAATAAATTATGTAAGTGTTATGGATCACCGGGTAGCGTCTACTTCAAAGTGGCAGCTTGCTGTTTAGTCAATGGCGGAAATCGTCGGATTTGAGAGTAGTGCATTAGCTCTCCTTAACCTTTGCCGGATGCCGCTTTTGACTACACACTCCCGACGATGCGGGTTTGTCTGAACCCATACATTTGAAAGAGGGTTTTTACCGTTTATTCCTCTAACGACGATGCGGGTTTGTCTGAACCCATACATTTGAAAGAGGGTTTTTACCGTTTATTTCTCTAACGACGGGGTGGGTTCAGGGAAACCCACAGCGCTACTTCAGTGGGTGCATCGAGTTTCTCCCTTCACCGACCTCTTGCAGGGGAGGGAGAGGGGGAGGGAGAGACTGAGAGAGACTGAGAGACTGAGAGAGACTGAGAGACTAAGAAAGAGAGAGAGAGAGAGACTAAGAAAGAGAGAGAGAGAGAGACTAAGAAAGAGAGAGAGAGAGACTAAGAAAGAGAGAGAGAGACTAAGAGAGAGAGAGAGAGAGACTAAAAAAGAGAGAGAGACTAAGAAAGAGAGAGAGAGACTAAGAAAGAGAGAGAGAGTTTAAGAAAGAGAGAGAGAGACTAAGAAAGAGAGAGAGAGAGACTAAGAAAGAGAGAGAGAGAGAGAGAGACTAAGAAAGAGAGAGAGAGACTAATAAAGAGAGAGAGAGACTAAGAAAGAGAGAGAGACTAAGAAAGAGAGAGAGAGAGACTAAGAAAGAGAGAGAGAGACTAAGAAAGAGAGAGAGAGACTAAGAAAGAGAGAGAGACTGAGAGAGAGACTAAGAAAGAGAGAGAGACTAAGAAAGAGAGAGAGAGACTAAGAAAGAGAGAGAGACTAAGAAAGAGAGAGAGAGACTAAGAAAGAGAGAGAGACTAAGAAAGAGAGAGAGAGAGACTAAGAAAGATAGAGAGAGAGAGACAAATAAAGAGAGAGAGAGAGACTAAGAAAGAGAGAGAGAGACTAAGAGAGAGAACGAACGAACGAACGAACGAACCAACTTTATTTTTCGAGGGTAATGGAGTAGATACAGCAAAGATCTTTTTTCATCCAGCCCTCGCCCAAGAGGGAATTAACTAACCAGTGCATAATATTAAAGCAGAAGAAGAAGCAAAGCAAAAACATAAAAACATGGTTATTAAATCAGACAAAGAGGAAAAAAAAAGAAAAAAAAATGTTCATAGCATACATGGTCATTGGTAATGGTATACATTAAAACACACACTTTGACACACACGGTCACATGCACACAGACACACACAGACATACATGCACATACAGACACACACGCACACAGACACACGCACACACACATACACACACACACACACACACACACACACGCACGCACGCACGCACACACACACACACACACACACACACACACACACACACACACACACACACACACACACATGTACACATTGTACACATAATCATAAAAAATAAAAATAAACTTAACTGAAATGAAATGATTATACTAGTAGATCTTCATGTACTTATCAAACAGCAGTACCTGATCGAGGCATTAAGTGCCACACGACGATGAAAGCATATACAAAAAAGTATGTCTTCTAAAACTGGCAACAGAAAGTGGCTGTCTGAGAGAGACTGGTAAACCATTCCACAGAAATGGACCTGAATATGCCAGACTAGTTTTATACAAGTCAATTCTAGGGAGGGGAACATTTAGTTTCTTCGTGCGGCTTGATGAAGTCTCAGTTAATAATATTCTTTTAGTTAAATAGTCTGGTACACGTCCAAGAACTATTTTATGCATAAACCTTGCCTTGTTAAACGCTAGTCTGGATGAAAGTGGAAGAATTTCAGCTTTTTTGTAGTCATGATTAGAGAGGGTGCTGTTTTTCAGCAGAACAACTTTTACTCCGCGTCTGTGCAAAGATTTTAGGGGTCTTAAAGCTGCATCACTTGCAGAATCCCAAAGGGTTGATGCATAGTCTATTCCAGACTGCACATGCGCTTGAAAAAATGTTCTGCGCGCATCAAAATTTAGAAAATGTTTAATCTTTGCAGACTGATGAACTTTTTTTGCTGTAGATTTACATAAGTTACTTACATGAGGGCCCCATGTTAGATTGTTGTCAATAGAGAGAGAGAGAGAGACTAAGAAAGAGAGAGAGAGTGACTAAGAAAGAGAGAGAGAGACTAAGAAAGAGAGAGACAAAGAAAGAGAGAGAGAGACTAAGAAAGAGAGAGAGAGAGAGAGACCAAGAAAGATAGAGAGAGAGAGAGAGACTAAGAAAGAGAGAGAGAGAGAGACTAAGAAAGAGAGAGAGAGAGAGAGACTAAGAAAGAAAGAGAGAGACTAAGAAAGAGAGAGAGACCAAGAAAGAGAGAGAAAGAGAGACTAAGAAAGAGAGAGAGACTAAGAGAGAGAGAGAGAGAGACTAAGAAAGAGAGAGAGAGAGACTAGAGAGAGAGAGAGAGAGAGAGAGAGACTAAGAAAGAGAGAGAGAGAGACAAAGAAAGAGAGAGAGAAACTAAGAAAGAGAGAGAGAGGGAGACTAAGAAAGAGAGAGAGAGAGAGACTAAGAAAGAGAAAGAGACTAAGAAAGAGAGAGAGAGACTAAGAAAGAGAGAGAGAGACTAAGAAAGAGAGAGAGAGAGACTAAGAAAGAGAGAGAGAGACTAAGAAAGAGAGAGAGAGACTAGTAAGAAAGAGAGAGAGAGAGAGACTAAGAAAGAGCTAGAGAGAGAGAGAGAGACTAAGAAAGAGAGAGAGAGACAAAGAGAGAGAGAGAGACTAAGAAAGAGAGAGAGAGAGAGACTAAGAAAGAGAGAGAAAGACTAAGAAAGAGAGAGAGAGAGAGACTAAGAAAGAGAGACAGAGAGAGAGACTAAGAGAGAGAGACTAAGAGAGAGAGACAGAGAGACAGAGACAGAGAGACAGAGACAGACAGTCAGATAGACAGACAGTCAGATACACGGATAGACAGATAGACGGATAGACAGACAGACAAACAGACAGAGCAACTGACAACAGACAGACAGACAGAGAGACAGACAGTCTCTTGGAGACAAACAGGCAGACAGACACTGTTCCGCCGCTTTGGTAATTATGGGTGTAGCAGAACCCGCGCCGTCGGCAGAGGGATAGTTACAATCACTACTACTCTTTAAAAGTATGGGTTTGTGTGAACCCGCGCCATCGGTAGTGTTTATGTAAATTATCATAATCAATTAATTTTAATGTTTTGTCATGTACACACTAAAAATTTGCAGACAGAGAGCAAATTAGGTGTGTGAGAGATACTTAAAATTTCAAAACGATACCTTTAATGGTTCCAGAGTTACAATGATTTTAGTGTGTCTCTGGGTACAGGTGAACCCAGGAAGCACGGCAAAGGTTAAACTCGTCATAACTTCCGTATTTTTCATCATTGAAGTTTGAAATTTTGTATTATGTGAGAATGGACGATGAACTAACTAGAAATATAAAAATAAAGTATATAAGTGCTATGGTTCAAGGTAGCGCGTGCTGGCGCGTGCTAGCGTGTGCTGGCGCGTAGTTTAGTCGGACCCACTGAGCCTGTGTATGTGTCATTACAAACGTGCATGTATGTGTAGGCCTGTATGTGTGTGTTTGCACGCGTGTGTATGTGTGTAAGCCTGTGTGTGTAGCCTCTGTGTGTGTGTAGGCGTGTGTGAGTGTGTGTAGGCTTGTATATATTATATATGTGTGTGTGTTTATATAGCTGTGTCTGTGTCCATGTCTGTGTGTACAACTACACCTGTGTGTGTGTGTGTGTGTGTTTGTTCTCCAGAGTTCAGCATCATGTTTTAAATGGTATGTTTCATCTTTTCACCCAGATACTCTGCATTCATGGATACAGGTGAGGACAACTGCAATGTCT
Organism: Littorina saxatilis; assembly: GCF_037325665.1. Taxonomy (NCBI): domain Eukaryota; kingdom Metazoa; phylum Mollusca; class Gastropoda; order Littorinimorpha; family Littorinidae; genus Littorina; species Littorina saxatilis. The sequence continues at coordinate 3,769,023 of NC_090256.1, read as the reverse complement.
TGGGGTTGTTATGCGGACAAAACCAACGGACACAAGAAGGGTGAGGTGCAACGGTTTATTCGGTGACCACATGGCAGGCTCTCTGTACGGAAGTATCAGTGCGCATGACTGATCCAAACATTGAACCTCGATAGTACATAGGTACCGTAGATACAATGAACTGGTCAAAGGGAGACAACAGAATGCTAGTCACATGTGTGCTTTCCTGTTTAAGAAGCATATATAATATATGTTATGGACTCGAATATATGTAAGCTTGAGGGCTGCTTAATGACAATATGTATACTCCACTATATATGGGACATTTCTCAGCTATACTGATACAAAATGTACTTTAGAATGAGGTACACACACTGACACACAGACATATACACACACACACACACACAAACACACACATACACACACGCACACTGGGTGAATGTCTGATCAGTCAGTACCTGATGAGAACATTTCTGGAAAATCGACTCACTTGGCACATGCACAGAAGTTGTTTTATAATGCAAAATTGTGTTACTTGCTGAAGGTGTAGAAATAAACAAAACTTGTATCAGGATTTTTAAAACAACCCTCAGATAATATATGTTTTGTACATTTTTACATTTAGTCAAGTTTTGACTAAATGTTTTAACGTAGAGGGGGGAATCGAGACGAGGGTCGTGGTGTATGTGCGTGCGTGTGTGTGTGTGTGTGTGTGTCTGTCTGTCTGTCTGTCTGTCTGTGTGTGTGTGTAGAGCGATTCAGACTAAACTACTGGACCGATCTTTATGAAATTTGACATGAGAGTTCCTGGGTATGAAATCCCCGAACGTTTTTTTCATTTTTTTGATAAATGTCTTTGATGACGTCATATCCGGCTTTTCGTGAAAGTTGAGGTGGCACTGTCACGCCCTCATTTTTCAACCAAATTGGTTGAAATTTTGGTCAAGTAATCTTCGACGAAGCCCGGACGTCGGTATTGCATTTCAGCTTGGTGGCTTAAAAATTAATTAATGACTTTGGTCATTAAAAATCTGAAAATTGTAAAAAAAAAATATAAATTTATAAAACGATCCAAATTTACGTTCATCTTATTCTCCATCATTTTCTGATACCAAAAACATATAAATATGTTATATTTGGATTAAAAACAAGCTCTGAAAATTAAAAATATAAAAATTATTATCAATTTTTTTTTCCTCCAAATCAATTTAAAAACACTTTCATCTTATTCCTTGTCGGTTCCTGATTCCAAAAACATATAGATATGATATGTTTGGATTAACAACACGCTCAGAAAGTTAAAACAAAGAGCTATCCTTCTTAGCGCAACTACTACCCTGCTCTTCTTGTCAATTTCACTGCCTTTGCCATGAGCGGTGGACTGACGATGCTACGAGTATACGGTCTTGCTGAAAAATGGCATTGCGTTCAGTTTCATTCTGTGAGTTCGACAGCTACTTGACTAAATGTTGTATTTTCGCCTTACGCGACTTGTTCATGATTTTAACTGCTCAACTGTCATCAGTAAGATGTCATTCTCAGACACTGGCAAAAGTTACATTGTAAAAGTGACCGGCATGCACTCTTAACCTTGGCCAGTCGTCGTGGGTCCAAGTGGACCCAGAAGGGTGTTTAATTGCAAATATCTCTTAAACCAGTTGGAATTTTTTAAAGAGCTTTTAAGAATGCCTCAGACACCTAAAAAGCTCATGTCCTAAAAGATAATTAAATTTCAGCGAGAAGTAATTAAACAAGAAGAGCAAACGCTCGATCGAGTCACTTTCGCAGTTCTGAATATTATATGAGGCATCAGATGGACAGGAAGAAATTGCTATTCACAACACAATGAGTCACGTTCACATAAAATTTGAGCCCGGTCACTTTTATAGTTTCCGAGAAAAGCCCAACGTTAAGTTGTGTGTTGCCGAACAGAAAAGGCTAGTTATCTCCCTTGTTTTTCTGATAACGTTCGTAAAAGGCTACAGATGTAAATACTTTGATGTAAAGAATAATCCTACAAAGTTTCAATCACATCCGATGAACTTTGTCAAAGATATAAAATGTCTAATTTTTCCTTTGACGCTGACCTGTGACCTTGAAAAAGGTCAAAGGTCAACAAAACCATCGTTAAAGTGTAGAGGTCATTGGAGGTCACGACTAAACAAAATATGAGCCCGATCGCTTTGATAGTTTCCGAGAAAAGTCCAACGTTAAGGTGGTGTCTACGGCCGGCCGGCCGGCCGGACAGACTAACACTGACCGATTACATAGAGTCACTTTTTCTCAAGTGACTCAAAAAAACAAAGGTCAAATTTAGACTACACACGGAAGACATCGTGGGGCCGTGCGGACCCATGTTTCTCAAACTGAAGGAACTTACATAAAAACTAGGGAGAGAAGTCACAAACCTTCAGGTATTGGCTCTAAACATCATTTTCTACGATCTGTTTAATTTTGGAGTTAATAAGCAAGTCGCGTGGAGCGAAATTAATACATAACAATGTGGGTCCACACGGTCCCATGATGTCTACAGAAGGGTAATCACGTTTTTCCCTTTTTGAGAAGCTTAATTAGTAATAATTAAATTAATAATTTAATTTAATGACTTCTCTCGGAAATTTAACCAAGGCGTCTACGGAAGGGGATGCACGTTTTTGCTTCTTTGGAAAGCATGGGTCTACGGAAGGGTATGCATATTTTTCCTTCTTTGAGAAGCATGGGTCCGCACGGCCCTACGATGTCTTCCGTGTGTAGTCGATAACCCGGTCAGGCGAAGGTTAAATATCTTCTTTCTTTTTACATTTAGTCAAGTTTTGACTAAATGTTTTAAAGGCATACTAACGCACTCCCGTGTTTACAAAGTGTAGTTTGCCCACAATCGATGTCAAACGCACCATAAGACCATATAATGACGATACGTCACCATGCGCGGACCATAATACATGCATTACAGCTTGTTCTAGCCTCTGAAAAAGTGAGGATGTCAACAAAGCCGCAGTGTTCTCTCCCTTGCATCAACGTTACATGTGTTGCCAAATCTATAAATAGGACGATCCAGATCAAAATGAAAATTCAAATATCTCAACATTTAAGGGGTCCTAGACCACAATATTTTGCAGGGAACTTAATTTAGTCTGTCTCCAGCTGTTGGTAAAGCAATTAGCGTGTATAGTCATCGAGTACATATGGCTTTAACATAGAGGGGGGAATCGAGACGAGGGTCGTGGTGTGTGTGTGTGTGTGTGTGTCTGTCTGTCTGTGTGTGTGTGTGTGTAGAGCGATTCAGACTAAACTACTGGGCCGATCTTTATGAAATTTGACATGAGAGTTCCTGGGTATGATATCCTCAGACGGTTTTTTTCATTTTTTTGATAAATGTCTTTGATGACGTCATATCCGGCTTTTCGTGAAAGTTGAGGCGGCACTGTCACGCCCTCATTTTTCAACCAAATTGGTTGAAATTTTGGTCAAGTAATCTTCGACGAAGCCCGGACTTCGGTATTGCATTTCAGCTTGGTGGCTTAAAAATTAATTGATGACTTTGGTCATTAAAAATCTGAAAATTGTAAAAAAAATATTTTTTTTATAAAACGATCCAAATTTACGTTCAGCTTATTCTCCATCATTTGCTGATTCCAAAAACATATAAATATGTTATATTTGGATTAACAACAAGCTCTGAAAATTAAATATATAAAAATTATTATCAAATTTTTTTTTTCGAAATCAATTTAAAAACACTTTCATCTTATTCCTTGTCGGTTCCTGATTCCAAAAACATATAGATATGATATGTTTGGATTAAAAACACGCTCAGAAAGTTAAAACGAAGAGAGGTACAGAAAAGCGTGCTATCCTTCTCAGCGCAACGAATACCCCGCTCTTCTTGTCAATTCCACTGGCACTGCCTTTGCCACGGGCGGTGGAGTGACGATGCTACGAGTATACGGTCTTGCTGCGTTGCGTTGCGTTCAGTTTCATTCTGTGAGTTCGACAGCTACTTGACTAAATGTTGTATTTTCGCCTTACGCGACTTGTTTGTTTTACATACATTGACACTGCTATTGTTTTCAACTATCATTTTAGACAGAAATGTTTTTATTTTATTTAAAAAGGGAAATTCTTTTGCAGACAGAACGCTCAAGCTTTCAGAGAGAAAACTGGAGCTTTCCGGAAGATCCTGAAGAAAAAGGCAGAGCTAGGTATGGCAACAGCTTGCTCTGAAAACTTCCTTCCAGGATCTCTGATTTCCCGCAAGCACAAATATATTTTAAGACATCTTTAAACATATTTCAATTTGATGTTTACCCCCCGCGGGTTAGGGGGAAGAATTTACCCGATGCTCCCCAGCATGTCGTAAGAGGCGACTAACGGATTCTGTTTCTCCTTTTACCCTTGTTAAGTGTTTCTTGTATAGAATATAGTCAATGTTTGTAAAGATTTTAGTCAAGCAGTATGTAAGAAATGTTAAGTCCTTTGTACTGGAAACTTGCATTCTCCCAGTAAGGTCATATATTGTACTAGCCGTTGCAAGCCCCTGGAGCAATTTTTTTATTAGTGCTTTTGTGAACAAGAAACAATTAACAGGTGGCTCTATCCCATCCCCCCCCTTTCCCCGTCGCGATATAACCTTGAACGGTTGAAAACGACGTTAAACACCAAGTAAAGAAAGAAATTTGATGTTTAGGACTAGTAACATAGCAATGGAATACAAGACTTTGTTCTTGATCTTCCTGTCTATTTCCGTACATACACCAATAGCCAATTATTTTTAAATTTGTTTTTATAGACTAAGATTTGCTCAGAAATATTATTTGTATGTTTTGTTTCTTCATAATTGCTTGTGGCTGTTCTCTTCAAAGTAACTTCATCTCTGCCAAATTTCATATTTATATGAATAGTTTTTCTGTGACTGGCCGGTACTGGATAATACTAACAAGTAGATCCCACTACTCTTGAAAATAAAGAGCTCTCTCTCTCTCTCTCTCTCTCTCTCTCTCTCTCTCTCTCTCTCTCTCTCTCTCTCTCTCTGTCTCTCTCTTGCATGTGAGCTTGTGTGCACCCACACGCACCACTACTATAAAAATAATAAAAGCTCTTTCCCCCTATGTATGTCTCTTTTTTTTTTTTTTAATCATTTGTGCTTTGGAAAAATTAAGGCACAGATTCAGAGACCCAAATAAAATTATGATAGAGTTGTCTATTTTACACCTGAGTAATATGTTATTTTGTGTTTGAAATCAGAGTTCATCTCAGCACCTAACAGAGTCCCACCATTGGAAACCACAGGAGAAGATGCAGAACTTGCAAATGAAGGCGGTGAATATTTTCTCTCTTTTTTCTTTTTAAAAAAATGTTGTTAGTATATTTTAACATTTCTTCAGTCGTTATTGACAAAGCATGATATGTATTTGTATCTTTGTCTCTGCTTTCTTATCATTATGTGAAAAAAGACTTCTTTTAATGTTTATCAGAGCTTGATTATAGAAAGAACAAACAGTGGTCCCTCTGTTTTAAAGCCTCTAAAATATGTATAAAATATGTGGACATAAGTAAAAGGAAAAAGTTCAAATAGGTACGTTAACAGACTTGTCGAGGTAATCTGAGAAAACAAGGTGTACATGTATCATAAGAGGAAGTCATTGAAATAGGCAAATCTACTTGTATTTTGATCTGCAATTCTTGTGAGATGTTTGACAATACATGTATTCTTTGTTTCTGTATGTGTAGACTCCATGGGCTGGTGGTTCTCGAGGCAAGATGACTGTTACCATGCACAAGAGTTGTCAGACTGCTGTAAGGGTTATGACCAGTCGCTTAAGCTTGTTCAGGAGACTATCAAAGAAAAGGTACGCTTACTTATTGACATTTGAGATGACTCTCATTCCGAGTTATGTTGTGCAGTGTAGGTATATTCTTTGACCATCCAGACAATTGTAAAATTTCTAGCTTATCTGAAAATCCATACTTCTTTGCTAAATATTTCTGATCTGGCTGTCACAAACAACTAGATTATGTATTGTGGGACTAACATGACTACTGCATTATCTATATCATTTTCATTGTCATATCATGGACTTCTTGCCGGCACGGTTGGCCTAGTGGTCAGGCGTCCGCCCCGTGATCGGGAGGTCGTGGGTTCGAACCCCGGCCGGGTCATACCTAAGACTTTAAAATTGGCAATCTAGTGGCTGCTCCGCCTGGCGTCTGGCATTATGGGGTTAGTGCTAGGACTGGTTGGTCCGGTGTCAGAATAATGTGACTGGGTGAGACATGAAGCCTGTGCCAGACCTGTTTACCCTTACGATTTTGGCGTAATTTATTACGATTTTCTGCAAAAAATACGCCATTCCGCTATCCGTGTCAAGACTACGATTTTCATAAATAAAAAATGTTAAAAAAAATAAAATAAAAAATTTTTTTTTTATTTTTTTTTAATTATTTTTTTTTAATCAATTCACATGTTTGGCATTGTTTTTTTCAATGGTAAAATGGGGTGAAAAAGCACAGGACTGACCAGAGATCATGTCTGTCCGACGAGACGCTGGAGAGCCTTATTCTAGTGGTGAAGTCTCGCCCTCACTCATTCGGCAAGCGCAAGTACAGTAGAGAAGCGCTTGACACACTGAAAAAGGCCTACTACGAGCAAAAGAAAAAGAATCAGTGATGCATGTGCTTTTGATGGGATCTTCTTTGAAATTATGATGACTACAAAAACTGACTGATGTGTTTTGTTTGTAAATGATGGATATATGTGCATGATTGCGTTTCGCAGACACAGTTGTCATGTGCCGCGGCGTTGTAATTGGCGACGAATGCTGGATGATTACTATTTTTGTGCCAGGATTACTATTTTTGGGGCTGAGCATTACTCCAAAACACTTATGGGGGTAAACAGGTCTGCTGTGCTGCGACTTCTGTCTTGTGTGTGGCGCACGTTATATGTCAAAGCAGCACCGCCCTGATATGGCCCTTCGTGGTCGGCTGGGCGTTAAGCAAACAAACAAACAAATCATGGACTTCTTGAATTGCTTTTGCATTTTGTTTCTCTCTGTCACTTGAATACATGTATAATATATATCATAATGTTCTTTTATATGATAGAAATAACAACACTGTCAGTCTTCAAACTCCCACATAACAAAATTGTGACAGGATTCACGTGAAAACAAAACCTCTTTCACCAAACCTATTCTATGGTGGAATTAAAACAAGGGAAGTAATTTCAGCAATCTTTGTTTTTCAACTCCTGTTTTGAGTGTTGTTAACGCGATTCCATTATAAATTCCGTTTTGCCGTTTTTTGTGTGAAGTGGGTTGCTCTTGCTAAATTTCAGCATTAATTTTTTTTAACGCATTTTCATGCATCTTTATTCATTATTATGACCATGACTTTGAGTAAGAAGCTGGCAAAATGACAGTTGAGTGAAGGTTCTCCTTCTCTTGCGAGTCAAATAGGAACACTTGTTTATTTCAGGGTCCATTTGATGGTGTGTTAGGCTTCAGCCAAGGTGCTGCCATGGTCTCATTGCTCTTAGGAGTTCAAGAGCAACAGTCAGGTGCAATTTACACACTCTCAATCAATTTTTACTTGAGTGATATGCAGTTTTCAAATTTTAAGTCTGGATTGCGCCCATAGATGGTGAAATGCAAACTCTGTCTGTCTCTTTCTCTCTTGTTCTCTCTCTCTCTCTCTCTCTCTCTCTCTCTCTCTCTCTCTCTCTCTCTCTCTCTTTCTGTGTGACGCTGTGTATAATATGCTAGTGCTGCTGCATATGCGCGGAAGATACAAATCTTCATTCTTGGAAAAAATCTTTCTAAGCAGCTCCCAGTGTTCATGGTTTTATTTTGTTGAGCATGCAGTCATGACAAGTAGGCCAAATATATATTTTAAACCAAATTAACCTTTGCCGGATGCCGCTTTTGACTACACACTCCCGACGATGCGGGTTTGTCTGAACCCATACATTTGAAAGAGGGTTTTTACCGTTTATTCCTCTAACGACGATGCGGGTTTGTCTGAACCCATACATTTGAAAGAGGGTTTTTATCGTTTATTTCTCTAACGACGGGGTGGGTTCAGGGAAACCCACAGCGCTACTTCAGTGGTTGCATCGAGTTTCTCCCTTCACCGACCTCTTGCAGGGGAGGGAGAGAGGGAGGGAGAGGGGGAGGGAGAGACTGAGAGAGACTGAGAGACTAAGAAAGAGAGAGAGAGAGAGAGAGAGACTAAGAAAGAGAGAGAGAGAGACTAAGAAAGAGAGAGAGAGAGAGACTAAGAAAGAGAGAGAGAGACTAAGAAAGAGAGAGAGAGAGAGAGACTAAGAAAGAGAGAGAGAGTCTAAGAAAGAGAGTGAGAGACTAAGAAAGAGAGAGAGAGAGACTAAGAAAGAGAGAGAGGGAGACTAAGAAAGAGAGAGAGAGAGACTAAGAAAGAGAGAGAGACTAAGACAGAGAGAGAGAGAGAGACTAAGAAAGAGAGAGAGACTAAGAAAGAGAGAGAGACTAAGAAAGAGAGAGAGACTAAGAAAGAGAGAGAGACTAAGAAAGAGAGAGAGAGAGACTAAGAAAGAGAGAGAGAGAGATACTAAGAAAGAGAGAGAGAGAGACTAAGAAAGATAGAGAGAGAGAGACAAATAAAGAGAGAGAGAGAGACAAATAAAGAGAGAGAGAGACTAAGAAAGAGAGAGAGAGAGAGAGAGAGACTAAGAAATAGAGAGAGAGAGACTAAGAAAGAGAGAGAGAGAGAGACTAAGAAAGAGAGAGAGGGAGACTAAGAAAGAGAGAGAGACTAAGAAAGAGAGAGAGAGAGAGACAAAGAAAGAGAGAGAGAGACTAAGAAAGAGAGAGAGAGACTAAGAAAGAGAGAGAGAGACTAAGAAAGAGAGAGACTAAGAAAGAGAGAGAGAGAGAGACTAAAAAAGAGAGAGAGAGACTAAGAAAGAGAGAGAGAGACTAAGAGAGAGAAAGAGAGACTAAGAAAGAGAGAGAGACTAAGAGAGAGAGAGAGAGAGAGAGTAAGAAAGAGAGAGAGAGAGACTAAGAGAGAGAGAGAGAGAAACTAAGAGAGAGAGAGAGAGAGAGAGAGACTAAGAAAGAGAGAGACTAAAAAAGAGAGAGAGAGACTAAAAAAGAGAGAGAGAGACTAAGAAAGAGAGAGAGAGAGAGACTAAGGGAGAGAAAGAGAGACTAAGAAAGAGAGACTAAAAGAGAGAGAGACTAAGAAAGAGAGAGAGACTAAGAGAGAGAGAGAGAGAGACTAATAAAGAGAGAGAGAGACTAAGAAAGAAAGAGAGACTAAGAAAGAGAGAGAGAGAGAGACTAAGAAAGAGAGAGAGAGAGACTAAGAAAGAGAGAGAGAGAGAGAGAGAGACTAAGAAAGAGAGAGAGAGAGACTAAGAAAGAGCTAGAGAGAGAGAGAGACTAAGAAAGAGAGAGAGAGAGACTAAGAAAGAGAGAGAGAGACTAAGAAAGAGAGAGAGACTAAAAAAGAGAGAGAGAGACTAAGAAAGAGAGAGAGAGAGAGACTAAGAAAGAGAGAGAGAAAGAGAGACTAAGAAAGAGAGAGAGACTAAGAGAGAGAGAGACTAAGAAAGAGAGAGAGAGAGACTAAGAGAGAGAGAGAGAGACTAAGAAAGAGAGAGAGAGAGACTAAGAAAGAGAGAGAGAGAGACTAAGAAAGAGAGACAGAGAGAGAGACTAAGAAAGAGAGAGAGAGAGACTAAGGGAGAGAAAGAGAGACTAAGAAAGAGAGAGAGAGAGACTAAGAAAGAGAGAGAGAGAGAGAGAGACTAAGAAAGAGAGACAGAGAGAGAGACTAAGAGAGAGAGACAGAGAGAGAGACTAAGGGAGAGAGACAGAGAGAGAGAGACAGACAGACAGACAGACAGAGACAGAGTGAGACAGAGACAGAGAACGAACGAACGAACGAACGAACTTTATTACTCAAGGATGGAGATTTTAGGCTCACGCCTAGTCTTACAATCTGTCCCTGCTAAACTAAGACATAAAGATAAAGACAATAAAAGGACAATTGTCAATCGCAATCATACAGTATTACTAACTACAACATTACCTATACGACTACATAATGCATAATAGAACATTGAAATGTACATGTATGTCAAGATAATACAAAGGAAAAGAAAATTCGACTCGCACACACACGCGCGCCGCATGCCTGCAGAGAGACAGAGACAGACAGTCAGATAGACAGAGAGACGGATAGACGGATAGACAGACAGACAGACAGACAGAGCAACTGACAACAGACATACAGACAGAGAGATACGGACAGACAAACAGAGAGACAGACAGTCTCTTGGAGACAAACAGGCAGACAGACACTGTTCCGCCGCTTTGGTAATTATGGGTGTAGCAGAACCCGCGCCGTCGGCAGAGGGATAGTTACAATCACTACTACTCTTTAAAAGTATGGGTATGTGTGAACCCGCGCCATCGGTAGTGTTTATGTAAATTATCATAATCAATTAATTCTGATGTTTTGTCATGTACACACTAAAAATTTGCAGACAGAGAGCAAATTAGGTGTGTGAGAGATACTTAAAATTTCAAAACGATACCTTTAATGGTTCCAGAGTTACAATGATTTTAGTGTGTCTCTGGGTACAGGTGAACCCAGGAAGCACGGCAAAGGTTAAGGGCTTTGTAATGATCGCACAGTTATTTTTGTTCAATTCTGAGGACAGCAAAAAATTGTGCTACTTTTAATAACTTTATTCACAACTCCCCTGAAGCTACAATGTTTTCGATATTTCAATTACAGAAAAGTGGTTTGACTTTGCTATCCTGGTGGCCGGGTTCAAAAGCAGGTCATCTCCTCATGATGTGCTGTACTCCAAGAAAATCTCTATACCAACGCTACATGTCTTTGGAGATACAGACAAAGTGATACCAAAAGGTAAATAAAAGAAAGTATATTAATTTGAAATTTTGCCCTGAAACTTTGTGATGAGGGTGAGGGCAGAGAACAGTGTTTCAGACCTAAAGAGAAAATGCACACATACACACACACACACACACACACACATTAATATATAGTTGCAGTGAATGCCCATATAATTATCTGTGTGTGCTGTTTGCTTGTTCGTTTCTCTTTAGCCTTGTGTCTAAGTTTAATTCATTTTCAGGGATGGCCTAATCACCTGCCCTATCACCAGGGGCAAGTACCCCCAAAAAAACTGCTGGTCTAGAAGTAACCGTCTGGTAGCTCGCACGGCTGGCCAGTAAAAATTATGGCTAAATGCCAAACGACTTTTGGTTGTACTATCCAGTTTCAAAGCCATATAAATACTCCACATGCAGAAAATTCTGTCGTCTGCAAAAACAGTGCCATGTTCTAGTGACTCGAGAAAGAGGATCCTATCTTGGATGCGCTCGGCATTTCAACACACTGCTGCCGGCCTGTTTCTACTTTTGCTACTGATTCCAAACCCGCATAATTTATATCAGTCATAAATAACTCACATAAAAGGCAACAAGAATTGTTTGGAACAGCATTGCTCAAGTTGGAAAATATCAACTCATGCAAAACATAGATTGTTCACATTTTGCATGCAAAACATAGATTGTTCACATTTTGCACCCTTCCTCAAAAAAAGTGCTAAAAAGCCCTGCAAGATGCCAGATTGGGATGCCTATTCATCACTGACCGGCCACTGCCCAGGTGTTGATCGTATCACAGCTTTTTGTGTGTATATATATAAATAAATCTGACAGTCATTCATACTATTACTAACAGTAATTTTTTGCTGTGGTATGTATTTACGAGGCCAGTAAAATTTCTTGCGAGCTTTATGTAGTGACTTTCTTGAAGTGACTTAAAGAGTATGATTTTTTAGATTTGGTCATCTCTGATTTTGTTGGTGTTGCTGCAGTCATATAAGTCTCTACAGTGTTGTTTCAGTTTGTGTGTTGTTGTTTTTTAAACTCCAAGGTGAAACAGACTTAGCGTTAATTCCGGGTTGGAAATACTTGTTTCAGAAATGAGCGAAGATCTGCTTCAGTACTTTGAAGATCCTGTGGTTGTTCAGCATCCGGGGGGTCACTTTGTCCCGGCAGCTGGACCACAGAAGAAAGTGTACCTGGAGTTTTTTGACAAGATGTTGAAAAAGAAAGCTCAAGTGTCTTGACCATGATTATTTTTGTAGCTAAACTGCAAGTACAAATCTTCAGGTTCACCATCGCCTAACAGGCTTGAGGTGACGTGCTCTGCGTGTTTTGGTTAATTATAGTGTCAATTAACCTTGATCGCTTTTTATGTTGTGATTTTTGTCTTCGTCATGTTGAGACCTACAGAGTGGTACCAGTTTTGGCATCTTTGGATGCTGGGCTGGAGAGATATCTCCATGTTTCTGATCGGACTATCCCTTCTCTCTACACTGCTGTCAACTAAGGATTCGCTCACGGCTATCGTCAACACGGCTGATACTAAGCAAGAGTACAAGCGCACCGCTCCGGTGCACAGTGTTGTGACTACAGCTGTGCGACCTTGTGTCAAGTACAGCCGAGCAGAACTCCTGTGTTTACAGGGAAAGCCTGTGTATATGTCCCCGGGATTTTCACAACATCTGTCAGATTTACAACTTCTACGCACCCCACCCTGTCCTTTTCAGCGAAAAAAAGGTAAACGTCGCCCGTACCGCGGTGGTCGCCGCAAACAACGAGGTAAGACTATTCCAGTGGTTATCTCCCCTGTCGTGGACACACCAACACTGTCTGACCGCCCAACTCGCGGTGTGATCACAAGCAACCTCGTTCAAGTGCATACCTCTTCCATTGTTCCTTTATCGTACTCTCACAACCACCCTGGCATAAACGCTTTCCATGTAAATGCTCGTTCCTGCAGGCCGAAAACACACATCATTCGTGACCTAATTATTGACGATCACATTGATCTTGCAATTATCACGGAGTCTTGGCTGTGCGAGAAAGGTGATGAGGCTACTATCAAAGACATGACCCCTTCCACTCATACGACTCAGTCCTTTCCTAGAACGGACAGAAGAGGGGGCGGGATATGTATCATTCACGCCACTCACCTTACCAACAACCTGTTTTTCAAGCGACTACAGTTTCTCTCTTTCGAAGCTGTTGAAATGCACTACTCCCATCAACAGTCATCTTTGTTTTTTGTATGCATCTACCGTCCTCCCCCCAGCAAAAAGAACGGTTTGAAAGACACGGATTTCTTGAACGAACTCCCAGACCTTCTTGAAATGTACCACACAAAGAAACACTTGTTTGTTGGTGATTTTAATTGTCACTTCGACGCACAGGCAAACAGTTCAGTGAACCGAGTAAAGACATTTCTGAAGGACTATAGTCTTGTTCAGCTGATCAATGAACCCACACATACAGATGGTCACACTCTTGACTGGCTTGTTGTGCGTGAGGCCGACAATCCAACAAGCTCATTTTCTGTGAGAGACTGTCAGATATCCGACCACTCAGCTCTTTTCTTCAACATCAGCATTCAGAAGCCCAAGCCTGCAGTAAGAACGGTCACGTCACGAAACCTGAAGAAGATGAACGTGGACAAGTTCAGGGAAGACGTGAGGGTGTTTGCTGCCTCCACTGCTGCCGACACGCCAGACACAGACCTCTTGATGGTCTTCAACACCTGTCTACGTCAGCTGATGGACAGCCACGCCCCCCTTGTCACCAGGCAAGTCACTGATCGTCCCTCAGCCCCATGGATGTCCGAAGATATAAAGGACCACAAACGGCTCGTACGCAAGTGGGAGAGGTTATGGAGAACGTCAGGCCTGACAGTTCACCGTCAGATTTATCGTCAACAGCTTGACGACATCAAAGCTCTCCACACCAGTGCCAAGCAGGAATACTATACATCCCGCCTCGCTGAGTGCAAAGACACCAAGGCTCTGTTTTCTGTAACAGATGAGCTATTCGCGAAGAAGAAAGCCACTGCCCTCCCTAAATTGATTCCCCCATCAGAACTCCCCGAGACTTTCAGCAATTTCTTTGACCAGAAGATCTCTGACATTCGCAAAGGTCTCGACTCATCCAAAACACAAATGTCCTTCGCCGCATTTTCAGGGACCCCCCTTACACGGTTTAGCCCTGTTTCTGAGAAGTTTGTTTTTGAACTTATTTCAAAATGTGCTCCAAAATCCTGCACACTTGACCCCATTCCCACGTCACTCATGAAAACTTGCCTGGATTTCCTTGTTCCTGTTGTAACGAGAATCTTAAACCTTTCTCTTCAGTCTGGGTCTGTGCCTGCACAGTTTAAAGAGGCAGTCATAACACCACTTCTAAAAAAGCCAGGCCTTGACACGGAGTGCTTAAAGAACTATAGACCCATTTCAAACTTACCCTTTCTGACCAAGCTGTTAGAAAAGTGTGTGCTAGCGCAGCTCCAAGAACATCTGCTGAGTAATGATCTTTTGGACGTCCATCAGTCCGCATACAAGAAAAATCATAGCACAGAAACCGCTCTTCTTTACGTAACTGACAAGCTGCTGACCAGTGCTGACAACAAGGAAGTGTCTGTGCTCGCACTCTTGGACCTCTCGGCGGCATTTGACACCATCGACCACGACGTCCTCCTAAAGAGACTACAGTTCACGTTTGGAATTGCCGACAAAGCCTTCCAGTGGTTCGTGTCATATCTCTCTGAACGCTTTCAAAGAGTACAAATAGGTCAAAAAGAATCATCCCCTGTTCCCCTGAAGCATGGAGTACCTCAGGGCTCTGTTCTAGGCCCGGTTCTGTTTACACTATATACACAGGACCTATCTGACGTCATCTCGAGGCATGGCTGCGAACACCACAAGTATGCCGACGACACCCAAATAGAGGATTCTGCTCCCCCCAGTGATTTTCCAAAAGTGGTTAAAAACACTGAGCGCTGCATTGAGTCAGTTAAAGACTGGATGATAGACAATAAACTCAAGCTGAATGACTCAAAAACTGAGGTGATGCTGTCAGGCTCAAGGCATGCTTTAAATCAGATTGACTGTACTTCCCTGACAATAGGCGACACTCAGATTGTTTCCCAAACCGCTGTTAAGGACCTAGGCGTGTACCTGGACTCTGCTCTGACAATGCAAAAACACATTAGTTTTGTTTGTAAATGTGCCTTTTTTGAGTTGCGCAAGATTTCCTCTGTCAGATCATTCCTGACACTCCAAGCCACTGTTCAACTTGTCTCCTCTCTGATCCTGAGTCGACTTGACTACTGCAACTCATTGCTTGCCGGCCTCCCCACTGAAGAACTTGATCGCTTACAGAGAGTCCAGAACAGTGCTGCAAGGCTCATTCTGCAGAAGTCTAAGAAAGACCATGTCACTCCCCTACTTACCACCCTTCACTGGCTTCCTATGAAGTACAGAATCGAGTACAAGCTCGCCCTGTTAGGGTACCGCTGTTTTGAGAAATCACTCCCCCCCTATTTGTCCCATTCCCTCAGTATCTACGAGCCATCCCGTTCTCTCAGATCCTCCTCTGAAAAACTCCTTCGCATCCCCAAAACCAGGACCAAGACCTTTGGTGAAAGAACCTTTAGGTACCAGATTCCGACCGTCTGGAACTCGCTTCCAAGTTCTATCCGTGACTCCAGCAGCCTTTCCTCCTTCAAAACCCAACTCAAAACATACCTGTTTCGTAAAGCCTTTGCTTAGCCTGAGTAGACTCTCCACAACTCTATTCTGTTTTGGAACTCTCTACCCTGTATGTGCTTTATGGTCTCTTTGTCAATGGTATCTTTGTGTGTGCGCGTGCGTGCGTGCGTGTGTGCGTGTGTGTGTGTGTGTGTGTGTGTGTGTGTGTGTGTGTGTGTACTTTTAACATTGTACGCTAAGTTTTGCTTAGTGCTTGGGTTCTTGGTGTTATGTCTCAGTTAAATGTATGCTTTGTATGCTTGTTGATTTGTGCTAGTTTATTCTATAATGAATTTGTAAAGCGCCTGGAGCCAATTGATGGGACTCGCGCTATAGAAAAGTTATTTATTATTATTATTATTATTATTGAAAGGTATTTATGCAGAGAAAAAACAACAGTTTGGGAGTTTGAACAAAATGTGTGTACGATAATCACCACTCTCACATTTGTTTGTCCCGGGGGCCCAAGAGGAACAGATTTATTTAGGGCCTTTTAAATAATACAAGTATCAAACTGTGCATAAAAAATAGTGTCAATTTGAATTATTAAAAAGTTATTTATTGACAGAGCTATAGATCCGAGATGTACAGCTCTGAAAACAAGGGGCTGAACATTCACCAAAAACAAATGAGGATGTCCCAGTTGAGAGTGGCGTAAAACTATTTGCCGATGTGCAAGTGTCGGGGTGTTTTGATATCCACTTTGTCGTTTTCTCTCTTTGTGTTACTGTGTTGTTGTTGTTATTATGTCACTATATAGTACTCAGTTATGCTCTTGCTGGTAAATAAAAGGCTATGGCTTTACAAAATGGGCGGTTTCAAAAGACTTTGTGTGTGCTGTATATCTGGTTTGCCGAACTTGAGCTGAAGCTTTTTCTGGGAATAATTGAGAAAGCTACAGTATGGAGTGTTCCGTTTGCATTGCACATCACATTTCTATTTTTGAAGCAGCAAATGCCCTTGGAAGATCACCAGGAAAGTTAATGAGTTGTCTCTCTTTGGCTCAGTGAAGGGCATTTACTGATTTAGATATCAAGTTCACTTTATGAAGTGCACTGTTCATAATCATTTTAAAGAGAGATAGCAGAACTGCTTGATTTTATTGTTGCTTGCACTTAGCTGCGTTTTGCATGGCAGATTTCAAACTTGAACAGAGTATGAATTGGATCATGCAGTGAAAATCGGACAAAACTTTTGTACTTCAAAATCCTTGGTCTTTTGCTATTCCTTCTTCTTTTTAATTGAGGGAACGTGTTGTTTGGATGAAGATTCAACCTCAATGACAATGTGATTGATAACAATGTGAAATTATGCTTTGAAATATTCAAAAAAGAACAATGTTTGGACTGAATATCAAACAAACAGGAAATGTTATGTTCGAGTAATAACAACACACGTTTATTGTGTTACATTGGAGTAAAAACATCACAGTTTCATTTTAAATGTGCAACCAGTGCTTGTTGATAATTTTATAGGAGAAATACAAATGAAAATATATGTTTTCTACTAGAGAAACTGCACTAGCATCACAATCAGAGAGGTTTAAAACACATCAATATAAGAACTCTGAATTTACTCCTCAACTATTAAACCGAACAGGGAAAGAAATCACAGTTATTTAAAGTGAACGTTATTACTATCAACACAGAACTAGAAAACACAGCACCCTCTCTCTCTCTCTCTCTCTCTCTCTCTCTCTCTCTCTCTCTCTCTCTCTCTCTCTCTCTCTCTCTCTCTCTCTCTCTCTCTCTCTCTCTCTCTCTCTCTCTCTTTACCATTGCACTTTTTTGTTAAAGTACCGTAATTAGTGTAACTCTAGATCTTCCAAATAAATTCAGTTCCGGACATGTTCAAAACTTATAAGAGGAAAACAAAAACTCTAGAACATTCTACTAGTACTACATGTACTGTCATTGTCAATGGAAAAACAACACAGAAACAAACTTTGAGAATTTTCCTCACCATCCATTTTCGACATGAACATGAAGCGCTTATACTATTGCCAGAACACCCAAAAACAAAGTGGTCGCAAGATCAGTGTGTTTCCTAGCATACCAGAACAGTACAGTGCACACCTAGCATCCAATTCCATACTCCGTCTTCTATGTGAACACATTTCTAAGTTTGGTACGCCTGGAAGAAACAAGCATAAGTTTGCGCTGCGGACTCTGAAGACCCATCTTGATGTGCAATGGTGTGTGTGGCTCCACCACATCCCATACGTATGGATTTGGAACCTTCAGCTTCAGCAAACTGGCTGCCTCAATGTGTCCTGAAACCAAGGTCCTCATATATACAGTGTCACAGTTGGAACAAGCTTTGCTGGTAAGTAGCATATTGCCATTTGCAATCAACACCTAGCTAGTAACTAAGGTGGGCCCCCCCATCCCCGTTTAAGGAGCTCCACCCCCCCTTTTAAGCGCTTTTGTTAATTCTTTGTTAAGATTTTTGTGTTGATACGTTCTACAAATTGACCTCCATTTCAAGACTCCTTCACTTTCAAGACCTCATTTTCTCAGAAAGTTTGAAGTCTTAAAAAGGGGGTTCCCCTGCACATAAATTATAGAAAGTTTGAAGTCTTAAAAAGGGGGTTCCCCTGCACATAAATTATAGAAAGTTTGAAGTCTTAAAAAGGGGGTTCCCCTGCACATAAATTATAGAAAGTTTGAAGTCTTAAAAAGGGGGTTCCCCTGCACATAAATTATAGAAAGTTTGAAGTCTTAAAAAGGGGGTTCCCCTGCACATAAATTATAGAAAGACGTGTATCATTCCTTGCATGCACAAACTGCTTACCACAAAGCACATCCAGTGCCCAAACAATTGACTGAATCAATTAATAATAATAATAATAATAATAAATGAGCATTTATATAGCGCAACAGCATAACTTTACAATTATGCTCTTTGCGCTTGACACATTTAAAATTAAAACACAGTTATACAAGCATTTACATCTAGATTCATAGTCAGCAACGCTTAATTAAAAGCATTCACCATCAAACATACATTACAAAAGATTCTTCCACTAACTAAGTAATAAAAATTTGAATAAAATAGGTAGTGAAAACAAGGAAATACCAGCTGAATACAACATGTTATCAACAATACTGAAAACAGCCCTAGATGTTTATATACATTATCACCAAAACAACAAATGCACTACATGTAGCCTACTGATGGACTGAGAAAACAAAATCAGGGGTTGTATTTCTTGAAGAGGTGCGTTTTAAGTGCTCGTTTGAATGCTTGGGGTGACTGAGAGTGGCGGATGTGAAAGGGGAGAGAATTCCATTGTGTGGGTGCGCAGAAAGTAAAAGTGCGTTGTCCATAGGTTTTGGTTTTGGTGTGTGGAATGGTGAGGATGCGACAGTCAGAAGAGGCACGGAGTTGTCTTGCTGGAGAATAGACGGTGAGGAGTTCAGAGAAGTAAGCAGGAGACGAGCCAGAAAAGAAGTTAAAGCAGAGGGTGGACAGTTTGTAGTCAATGCGGGCTTGAATAGGTAACCAGTGCAGTGTGTGAAGAAGTGGTGTTGCGTGATCTCGTTTTCGTGCTTTCAGAATGAGGCGTGCTGCCGAGTTTTGGACTTTTTGTAGTTTATGCAGGAGGTAGTCTACAGAGGACAGCCAGAGAGAAGAGAGTTGCAGTAGTCAAGTTTAGAAAGAACAAAGGCACAGACAAGAGTGTTAGTTGTTTGAGAGGAGAGTGTGTGGCGAATGGTGCTGATCTTACGAAGCTCAAAATAAGCTGCTCTACAGACTAAAGATATATGTTTGTTAAGGGTCATGTCAGATGAAAGGGTGAATCCAAGGTTTCTAGCTGATGGTGAGAAAAGAATGTCGGTGTTGCCTATTTGAACAGAAACAGGTTGGGGAGAGGGAAATGTAGTGTTCTTCTTTTTGCACAGTAAGACTTCAGTCTTATCATCATTCAGCTTAAGTTTGTTATCGACCATCCAAGATTTAACATCCGTGATGCATGTCTGAATGGTCTGAATTGGATATTTTATGAGCTATTGTACAACACAAGCAAAAACATGCAGAAACAAAGAACAACAGATCAAATGAACAAGCAAATGATTGAACATACATCGGCTGAACGCACGACTAACAAAATACATGTATGCCAGTGATGTAATAATAATCGACTCTGAAAATCTCTCTCTCTCTCTCGCTCTCGCTTTATGAATTACACAAATATGTTCTTTATTATATGTATTATGTGGAATTTATGTTGCGATTTTCCATCATCATCATCAACATCA
Organism: Littorina saxatilis; assembly: GCF_037325665.1. Classification (NCBI taxonomy): domain Eukaryota; kingdom Metazoa; phylum Mollusca; class Gastropoda; order Littorinimorpha; family Littorinidae; genus Littorina; species Littorina saxatilis. The sequence continues at coordinate 3,749,136 of NC_090256.1, read as the reverse complement.
TCATCATTATCATCATCACTTGATCATCATCATCATCATTTACACCATATAATCATTATTAGCATTAGTGTAAACGTTGATATCGTGTGAATTTTACCGTCGATCACTTTACATGTGTAACCTCAATTAACATGTTGTATGTTTCGCTTTCGATTTGTATGTTGCTTACTTTGTTATTTTGTTGTTTATGTTTATTTGCTTGTTTGCTTACTTGTCGATTGTTTGCTGGTTCGTTCGTTTACTTTGTTTATTTGTCATGTTGCTTTACTTGTTTATCATTTATTAGACATTTGCATTAGAAGTAAGGACCGGTTGTAAGAAAAGGCGTCGCCTTAAACCTCTATCCTTGAAAAATAAAGTTCCATCATCATCATCATCATCATCATCACTCTCTCTCTCTCTCTCTCTCTCTCTCTCTCTCTCTCTCTCTCTCTCTCTCTCTCTCTCTCTCTCTCTCTCTCTCTCTCTCTCTCTCTCTCTCTCTGTCTCTCTCTCTGTCTCTCTCTCTCTCTCATGTGTGTGTGTGTGTGTGTGCATATCTAAGAATGCATGCATGCGCATGTCTGTGTAACATGTGTGGGAGTGTTTCAGCAGTTATGTGTCAGGTTTTTTCTCTCGTTTATTTCGTGTTTCGTTAGAGATGTGAAAAGAATCAAAGCAGAAAAGAAACGGATTTTTCATTATAACTTTTTACCTGCACAAACTGCGCTGTCAATGGGAAAAACACCAGCGTTGTTGGCGATATAGGGATCAGCGCCTAAATTTAAAAATACATGTATGTCATGTTAGTATTTTGGATGGAAAATAGCTCCCCCCCCCCCCCCCCCCCCCCCCTCTCTTTCTCTCTTCTGTGCACGGGTGATACTGTTTTTACTGTAAAGCATTTACTGAGCATCAAATGGATGTCACACATATATATGCAGCTTTCTAACCTAGCTAATATGACCCTATCATAACCATATCACTACCGGCACGGTTGGCCTAGTGGTAAGGCGTCCGCCCCGTGATCGGGAGGTCGTGGGTTCGAACCCCGGCCGGGTCATACCTAAGACTTTAAAATTGGCAATCTAGTGGCTGCTCCGCCTGGCGTCTGGCATTATGGGGTTAGTGCTAGGACTGGTTGGTCCGGTGTCAGAATAATGTGACTGGGTGAGACGTGAAGCCTGTGCTGCGACTTCTGTCTTGTGTGTGGCGCACGTTATATGTCAAAGCAGCACCGCCCTGATATGGCCCTTTGTGGTCGGCTGGGCATTAAGCAAACAAACAAACAAACCATATCACTGTCAGGCAACATGTTGGTTTTCTGGATTTGTTGTTGTTATCACCCCGCCCCTTATGAATGGGTAAAACTTGCCCAAATAAGGCAACCCGTTTTGTGTTCTTACCTTCAAGTAACAAATACTGGATGACTCTGATGTTCCCCATGCTGGCAGCCCTATGTAATGGAGTGTATCCTCGTCTGTTCTGCTTGTTAACGTTGCAGCCTGAAACAAAACAAAAAATAGATTGTCGATCAGAGCATAAAATTGCTATGAACTTCGATCAACTGATAAAATAATTATGGGCTATTTAGGAGCTGATTAGAATCTTGGAGGGATGTAATAGGGGTAAGGGCCGGGATCAGTCGCTCCTTCGGTTTAATGAGTTGAGACGACATGTTCAATTTAAATTAATAGAAAAATAAAGCTTCATTTTACACCGACCAGTACAAAGTACACGCACATGTATGCATGTATCCCGACTCCGATTCAACCTCTCTCCATCATGGCTATAATGTGTTCCATCTAGGCATACTAGCTTTTTTTATTTACATGATTTAGTGCAAATATTTCACCTCCATCAATCAATCAATCAATATGAGGCTTATATCGCGCGTATTCCGTGGGTACAGTTCTAAGCGCAGGGATTTATTTTATTTTTTTAATTATATATTCAAGGCGCAGGGATTTATTTATGCCGTGTGAGATGGATTTTTTTTTACACAATACATCACGCATTCACATCAGCCAGCAGATCGCAGCCATTTCGGCGCATATCCTACTTTTTCACGGCCTATTATTCCAAGTCACACGGGTATTTTGGTGGACATTTTTAAATCTTTGCCTATACAATTTTGCCAGGAAAGACCCTTTTGTCAATCGTGGGATCTTTAACATGCACACCCTAATGTAGTGTACATGAAGGGACCTCGGTTTTTCGTCTCATCCGAAAGACTAGCACTTGAACCCACCACCTAGGTTAGGAAAGGGGGGAGAAAATTGCTAACGCCCTGACCCAGGGTCGAACTCGCAACCTCTCGCTTCCGAGCGCAAGTGCGTTACCACTCGGCCACCCATCTGAGTTCTGATTATCATCCATGGCTAAAATGTACGTATCTAGGCATAATGGTTTTTTTATGATCTATAGTTTTAAGTCTCACCAATGGATGATTGAGTAAACAACCGTTTCAGTAAAAAGTTGTTATCTCTCTCTCTCCCCTCTCAGTCGATCACTTGATATTTGTTTGCTTATCGTAGTACTTTACGATAAGTCGTTTTGTGTTCAGAATCATGTAACTTCTTTGTAGCTGTCTTCCACCGCTGGCGCCTGACCGACTACCCCGCCGGCCGCGCCTCCCTCATGGTCCTTCAATCTCTCTCTCTCTCTCTCTCTCTCTCTCTCTCTCTCTCTCTCTCTCTCTCTCTCTCTCTCTCTCTCTCTCTCTCTCTCTCTCTCTCTCTCTCTCTCTCTCTCTCTCTCTCTCTCTCTCATCCGACCCTTTCACATTCAGTCCCCACAACCTATCACCCTCCTTAAACACAGAATTATCATCAAGTATCATTTTCAGCCCGAGACAACCGTCAACACATTCCTGCTTTGATGAGAGATCGAAGGGCATCAGTGCTGGGCTCAGCAGAGTGCAGAACAGCGTAGGTGGCCAGATACAAGGCTGAGTCCCCCTCTCTTGTTTCTGTATGCACGTTGGCTCCTGTTTTTAAACAGACACAAGAAATAAGACCTGTATGCACGCACGTGCACACCCGGAAGAGCACGACACTCAAACACACGTGTGTACATGTAGAGGAAGGTTCCTAATATGGACCACTTTTTGTTTCTTGCTGATAACAATACAATACAATACAATACAATACAATAAACTTTATTAATCTCTAAAAGAGAAATTGCATTGCTGAGCTTTTGTGTCCGTAATAAAACATACATAAAACATTCAAAAATAAACATTTGTTCTTTGTCATTCATACATTCTTGTGTTCTTATACATTTCTTCAATTCATGCATCATTATTCTATCATAATTATGTACATACATTTATTCTCTTTTAACAGTCTGTCTTCAAACGCATCTCAGAGAGGAAGGCTAGAGATTTGTGTTGTGCCATAGGTAAAATCATGTGCTTGCGCCCTTGCGCCTAATAAGGACCAGTGAAGAGGCCTTCACGAATCACTGTAAAAAAAAACCTATACCCCCTATACTTCTAAGAATCTTTTGTAATGTATGTTTGATGGTATATGCTTTTAATTAAGCGTTGTTGACTATGAATGTAGATGTAAATGCTTGTATAACTGTGTTTTAATTTTAAATGTGTCAAGCGCAAAGAGCATAATTGTAAAGTTATGATGTTGCGCTATATAAATGCTCATTTATTATTATATTATTATTATTATTATTACTTCAAAACAACAGGATACAACTTAGTGTGCAAGTCAGACTAATTTAAATATGCTTTAGATTTATCTGTTTCGGGTTGATGAGAACGTTATTTGAAGCACAACAGGAAACAGAAGCTTATCAAAAACAGAGTGAAAATAAATTCAATGAAGACTATTTGATATGATTATATTTTTTAAATCTAGAGGGCTAGTTATACGTTATTTTCAGCAAGCTTCTTAATGAATTAATGAAAATAGCCTTTAGCTTTTATTTTCTTCGATTTGTTGAAGGTGGTCCATATTAGGTAACACACACGTACTTTGCGATTTTGCTATTATTTTTTTTTTTGCAGTAGAAACTTGTGGTCGACACTGCTAAAATATAACAAATACAGTCTTAGCTGTCATATAAGGCAATTTTTGTGTGATAACAGCTTTGTCTGTGGACAGAAACGAGTCCGTTTTAGGCGTAAATTTAGAGTGAACGTTGCCAAAAGCAAAAATGAGAAAAAGCCTAATGGTTTTGAGGTTTGTGTTTCTGTAACTGTTTTGACATGTGCAAGTTATCCAGAGAGGGTGAATACAGCGAATGAAATTGTTTTGAGCGTTCTAGCGCCGTAAGTTTGTCAGAACATAAGGTGATCCATATTAGGCAGTGGTCCATATTAGGCAAGTCTTTCCCAAATCAAGCGGGGGAGGGGGTAAGGCGGTGCTGTGGCTCACCTTCGATCTTAAGCTCCATCATCCTGTGCTTACCCCCCGCGGGTTAGGGGGAGTCCCATATTGGTTGGGACGAGAAAGAATTTACCCGATGCTCCCCAGAAGAGGCGACTAACGGATTCTGTTTCTCCTTTTACCCTTGTTAAGTGTTTCTTGTATAGAATATAGTCAATTTTTGTAAAGATTTTAGTCAAGCAGTATGTAAGAAATGTTAGGTCGAGTCCTTTGTACTGGAAACTTGCATTCTCCCAGTAAGGTAAATATTGTACTACGTTGCAAGCCCCTGGAGCAAATTTTTGATTAGTGCTTTTGTGAACAAGAAACAATTGACAAGTGGCTCTATCCCATCTCCCCCCTTCCCCCGTCGCGATATAACCTTCGTGGTTGAAAACGACGTAAAACACCAAATAAAGAAAGAATCCTGTGCTTCAGTTTTTTTTTAGTTTCCCTCGTGGTATGGGGTCGGCCTGCTATTGCGCGGGGCCGCTATTGCGCGGGGCCGCTATTGCGCGAATCTTTAGGTTAGGGTTAGGGTTAGGGTTAGATTCGTGCAATAGCGGCCCCGCGCAATAGCGGCCCAGCCCCCGTGGTATTACTCATACAGGTCTACAAGGCGTGGCTGGACTTTCTTTGTCTTTTTAAGATTGTTTTCCTTCTTCCACACAAAAGACATTCCACACCCACCCACCCCCCCCCCCCCCCCCCCCCCCTTTCCCACACACCCCCAAACAAACACAGAAAGGGACGGGGGGTAGCGCCCCAACGGCACCCCCGGTTCCACCGCCCTTGTCGATAGTATTCAATCCCTGATTCAGCTCATGAATACTAACCCGCCTTCAACATGTGCTCGATAAGGTTCGGCACACCACTCAGGCAAGCACACTGGAAAAAAAAGAAGAATTAATTAAACGATCTCAGTTTCCGAATGACGAAACATTATTATCTAAGTTAGCGATGATAGTACTGACCTGTTCTGACGCGATTTTAGCAGTGTGTATGAGAAAATCAATCACGACTTATCACTTGTAGTATTTCATTTATACACTGTTTTTAATAGTTAAAAGAGAATCGAACAAGCCATTCAAATAATAGAGGGTTTCGAGAGCTTTGATGCACCAGTCACACAATCACATGCACACTGAGAGAAGAGATCAATGAACATGTTGAATGACATAATCATCTGAAAGCAGATCTCGAGGTGAATAGTTCTCAGTCACTTGTGTCTGAAAGGGATATTGGCAATACCAGCCGTAGTTATGTTCCAAACATTAAAAAAATATGGCTGAAAAACGTATGGCTTACGATATACGCTACCACATGACATTTGTACTCTTTTCTTTTTAAGTCCAGTGAGATTCGAACAAGCTCAGATATCAAGCAGCAGTTTGAATGAAAAAGACTACGGACATAACAACAGCATGGGGAGACATTTTATGAGAAGTATTAGGTTACCTGAGATTGCGGATTCGATGATTATTTTCCTAGCCACAGAAAATTATCTTTCAACATTTCTCTGCCTGCGCAATCTTAATATTCTTAAAGTTTACTCCGCCTTTCAAAAGCGTTTAAGAACACACACAGATGTTTCTCTCACACTTCAGAACTAAACACTTTCAGTCTTCGAAATCCTGTTACTCACAGCCTCTGTTTACTTACCAAGAAGAACGTGAGTCCCGAAGGCGACACTTTTTCATTGAAATCGAGTTCCCGTTTCTTCAGCTGTTCAATGATCGTCTCAGTGCAGCCTGGAAGGTATGCTTTCTAAATATGGAAAGGCAAGAAGGAAATAAACATGACCCATCAAACAAATCTACCATTTCCAAAACAAACCTTTCTAAACCTCACCTCCCTGGACTGGGGAAATGGTCTTACGCCGAGAATTCCTTCCTTCAACCTTCACATTCAATGTGACAACTGTTTTACGTTGTATGAAGATGTGTGCGTGCATCGGGCTCCGATTGTTTATATGTCAGTGTGTGTGTGTGTTCGTGTTCGTGTGTGTGTTTGTCCGTCCGTCTGAACAAACATCCGTGCATTGCGCGTGTGTGGTGTCTGCTTTACCTTCATGAGTTGTAGCAGTTTTTGTTTCGAAATGTTGCTGTCCGCTTCGTTTCGTCTTGTAATTCTTCTGCCTGTGAACACAGACAGGCATACAGATACGAATGCTTGTAAAAGCTAATAGTAACTATATATGTACGATAAACTCCACCACACAAACGCATAGCAAATTCCACATACTACTCTTCAGTTTTGTGAAAGTTTACTTCGTTGGTACTGAAATCCAAGCATGCATGTTTCAGACTGTGCCTTGGTAGATAAGATTACATTATCCTGAAGTTTATTTAGTAAGGGAATGTGGACCGAGTTTTTGTTTCATCATGTGCTGATCCGATAATTCGAATGTTTTCTGGTGAAGAAGAAGTGTATAACAGAGTTACAATGTTATTTTCTCAGAACAGGAGGTGCATGTTCATGTTAGGAACAGGTCCAAATAATAATAATGGGCCCTTCATCTATATTTGAAATGCTACATGCTCTGCAGCTCACGAAGGTCTAAAACAAGAAATAGTAAGAGGAAGGACAGCGTCCACGAAGAACAACCTGTAACGATCAAATCGGTATTATTAATTAAACAGGACATGAAAGAAACACGCACACACACACACACACACACACACACACACACACACACACACACACACACACACACACAGAGTGAGAGCCTGAGAGAGAGACAATGACAATTGAATTCTTTATTTTATGAGGGTTACAGAATAAGCATAGGTATGCTTTTTTTGCATCTGGTCCTCGCCCTAAAGAGGGACTTATCTACTATTAAAACTACAACTAAAAACTCAATACATTAATACATAAAAAAAGTTTTAGCCAGAGAGAGAGCGAGAGCATATAGACTGACTGTCTTGTTGACTTACAAATACTCCAAAAACCCGTTGCAGTAAGAAAGCACACAGCTCCAGCAGCCACAAAAACTGAAAGTTCCTTGACGTTGGCCAACTTCGCTACATCAAACACCTCCGACAGTTCGATCGCAGTGACCTTTTCTTTGACTAATGATACAGCATCTTCAAACAAATAAGAAATAACTTGGTGTTAAATAAAAGCACGTGAATGACTGCAGTGGCAACTGACATGTCTCCGTGCTACAGCACAGAAACAGATAATTTTACTGGTACTTGCATAGGCCTACTCAGAGATCATAGAGAAATTACATGAAACTACAACACACAATGTTACAAATTGATTCTGTCAGCAGATTGTGTAAATTCATTTTTATCAGACATAAGAGTTCCCTCTGCCATACTAGCTGATTACTGAACCTGACCGTGTGAAAAGAAATCGGTGCCAGACGTGACACTGATACCGTATACATTGGTACTATATATATATACTATCGAACGAAGACATGTATTACATTGATAGTAGATCGAGTATCTATACTTTACCTTGATAGCTTATCAAAGAACTTGTATTCACAAAATGCTGCAAGATTTCAAAGGTAGAGGCGCTAAAGCTAGAAACCGTAACATTTGCAAAGGGTGACATTGCTGCAGCAGACGACACCGTTTTGTGTCGCCTACATCATCAATGAAATAAATATTGCTGCAAAGTTTACAGTTACCACATTTTCCTGCCTTACACTTCCTTTTGTTCATTAATCATCATTTCAAGACTGAACATTTAATAGCGTTTTGTTTACATATGAAGATATTCATACTAGTAATTATGAATTTTGAAAATGTTGTAAGCGATTTTCAAAGTATTTCGCGGAATCTTTTTTGGATAAGTGCTTGCACAGGCACTTGTTTCTAATCGATGTATCGTGCTACAGTCTCTCACATCGATATCATGATATATACAGAGGAATTCGTCCTGATTCTCTACTGAGTCACTCTTTCAGTAGCGCATTACGCATGTATTATGCGGAGCTCGGTAACACTAGACCGCAAAGCCATCGGGGTTCTTTAGCCGTGTTGGATCCTCGATGACTGAGGACGTTTTTCGATCGCGATCGCACCCATAGATCCTGTTTAGCTACAATATCTCTGGTCGTACCATATTCTGTCATATATCCATCCACTTTCATCTTGATAGACTTGTCTGCCGGTCAGCCTGGAAAGTTATAAAAACATGCGAACAATTCAGAGACCATCCCACCGCTGAACAATGTTCTCTCTCTCTCTTTCTCTCTCTCTCTCTCCGTTTAGTTATGCACTTTATTTCCAGGATGTTGTGCAATACGAATAAATGCGAATAATTACGTGCATATATACTTTAATGTGTGGCATCTCGGTTTGCATTCGCGCACCGGCAGTGCGTGTCTCACGTCACTGTTTGTGTGTGCGTACCTGTTTGTCAGTCTGGCTGTCTGTAGGCTACAGTGTACTGTACTGGATGTGTAGCCTATGTCTGTGAGCCAAGTTGTGTGTAAGGGGGACGGGGTTGGGTGGGTCGACAGACAGACAGACAGACAGACAGACAGACTGAATCAATGACTCATACCATCATCAGACAGCAAGCAGCTCAAATAGTAACAGGCCCATCTCTATAAACCTAAACGGCGGTTACCGACCGCATAACGCTTGAAGTGTGTACGCAGAGCGGGAATCGGCAAAAAGACTGCACTTCACATTAGCTTAGCCAACAAAAGACTTAAAAGGAACGACATATTAGCTCCCGTCAAGTACCTTCTTCACACAAAAGATATCCTTGGTCCGATTCTGCCTTTATACATTTAGGCCTAGCCTACTGTACGCTCAGTGCATCGTATAGTGCATTGGCATGCGTCTCTATCCCGTTAAATTGATTTAAATGAGGGCTTGGCAAACATCAGCTTGTCCGGACATCGACACGCCAAGTAGTTTTGTTCAAATAAATTTGAGATGGTGGCATGTGAAATGGGTGTTCTCGTCGTTTGAGATGCTGACTTGCGTTCATTTTTCTCTCTCCTTTTTTTGTGATGAGGGTGCATGCATACGGAAAGATAAAACTGAACTTGCCCCACTTTTTGTTAAACACTTATTCTAACATACTTTCCCTGACCTTGAACTTTTAACTTTTTCAGGCTACAGTTTCACACATAATTATGAGCGTGAACGTAGGCCTGTACACTTTTACCTGTGGTATTTTTTTCGCTCGGTCAGTACCCATTTTCTTCCTAGTTGAGAAAGATTAAAGGCACATTCTTTGTGAACAGTTCGGTTCACCGTCTCAGATCTGGCCGCCATGCTTTTATAGGATGATATTAAGACAACTTGCGTGGTCACATACAAAAAATGAACAGCCTAGACTGATGCTCTGTCTGCAGAGGGGGAATCCGTTTTTTATGAATTAAGTTTGTAAATGCAACCAGTGGCTTTAAAGAAAGTCATTAAAACAAATCCCTCTGTGCACAGTGAGCCATCCAGACTGTTGGTGTATGGTGTGTGACAATGGCCACTGGAGTGGAGGGCTGGTCTTATCCCTGCTGTTGGTGTATGGTGTGTGACAATGGCCACTGGAGGGCTGGTCTTATCCCTGCTGTTGGTGTATGGTATGTGACAATGGCCACTGGAGGGCTGGTCTTATCCCTGCTGTTGGTGTATGGTATGTGACAATGGCCACTCAAGTGGAGGGCTGGTCTTATCCCTGCTGTTGGTGTATGGTATGTGACAATGGCCACTGGAGGGCTGGTCTTATCCCTGCTGTTGGTGTATGGTATGTGACAATGGCCACTGGAGGGCTGGTCTTATCCCTGCTGTTGGTGTATGATATGTGACAATGGCCACTGGAGGGCTGGTCTTATCCCTGCTGTTGGTGTATGGTATGTGACAATTGCCACTCAAGTGGAGGGCTGGTCTTATCCTTGCTGTTGGTGTATGGTATGTGACAATGGCCACTGGAGGGCTGGTCTTATCCCTGCTGTTGGTGTATGGTATGTGACAATGGCCACTGGAGGGCTGGTCTTATCCCTGATGTTGGTGTATGGTGTGTGACAATGGCCACTGGAGGGCTGGTCTTATCCCTGATGTTGGTGTATGGTATGTGACAATGGCCACTCTAGTGGAGGGCTGGTCTTATCCCTGCTGTTGGTGTATGGTATGTGACAATGGCCACTGGAGGGCTGGTCTTATCCCTGCTGTTGGTGTATGGTATGTGACAATGGCCACTCAAGTGGAGGGCTGGTCTTATCCCTGCTGTTGGTGTATGGTATGTGACAATGGCCACTGGAGGGCTGGTCTTGTTCCTGCTGTTGGTGTATGGTATGTGACAATGGCCACTGGAGGGCTGGTCTTATCCCTGCTGTTGGTGTATGGTATGTGACAATGGCCACTGGAGGGCTGGTCTTATCCCTGCTGTTGGTGTATGGTATGTGACAATGGCCACTGGAGGGCTGGTCTTATCCCTGCTGTTGGTGTATGGCATGTGACAATGGCCACTGGAGGGCTGGTCTTATCCCTGCTGTTGGTGTATGGTATGTGACAATGGCCACTCAAGTGGAGGGCTGGTCTTATCCCTGCTGTTGGTGTATGGTATGTGACAATGGCCACTCAAGTGGAGGGCTGGTCTTATCCCTGCTGTTGGTGTATGGTATGTGACAATGGCCACTCAAGTGGAGGGCTGGTCTTGTCCCTGCTGTTGGTACAATACAATACAATACAATACAATACAATAACTTTATTAATCTCTAAAAGAGAAATTACATTGCTGAGCGTTTGTGTCCGTAATAATAACATACATAAAACATTCAAAATAAACATTTGTTCTTTGTCCTGAGAAAATATAGTACATTGGTTATCACATAAGAAAGTATATTAAAAATAAATTAACATGCTGGTGTATGGTATGTGACAATGGCCACTCAAGTGGAGGGCTGGTCTTATCCCTGCTGTTGGTGTATGGTATGTGACAATGGCCACTCAAGTGGAGGGCTGGTCTTGTCCCTGCTGTTGGTGTATGGTATGTGACAATGGCCACTGGAGGGCTGGTCTTATCCCTGCTGTTGGTGTATGGCATGTGACAATGGCCACTGGAGGGCTGGTCTTATCCCTGCTGTTGGTGTATGGTACGGCATAAAAGCGCTTTGAACTTCGGATAAGGCGCTATATAAATAAAGAGAATTAAAAAAAAAATTAATTAATTATGTGACAATGGCCACTCAAGTGGAGGGCTGGTCTTATCCCTGCTGTTGGTGTATGGTATGTGACAATGGCCACTCAAGTGGAGGGCTGGTCTTGTCCCTGCTGTTGGTGTATGGTATGTGACAATGGCCACTGGAGGGCTGGTCTTATCCCTGCTGTTGGTGTATGGTATGTGACAATGGCCACTGGAGGGCTGGTCTTATCCCTGATGTTGGTGTATGGTGTGTGACAATGGCCACTGGAGGGCTGAGGTCTTATCCCTGATGTTGGTGTATGGTATGTGACAATGGCCACTCTAGTGGAGGGCTGGTCTTATCCCTGCTGTTGGTGTATGGTATGTGACAATGGCCACTGGAGGGCTGGTCTTATCCCTGCTGTTGGTGTATGGTATGTGACAATGGCCACTCAAGTGGAGGGCTGGTCTTATCCCTGCTGTTGGTGTATGGTATGTGACAATGGCCACTCAAGTGGAGGGCTGGTCTTGTCCCTGCTGTTGGTGTATGGTATGTGACAATGGCCACTCAAGTGGAGGGCTGGTCTTATCCCTGCTGTTGGTGTATGGTATGTGACAATGGCCACTCAAGTGGAGGGCTGGTCTTGTCCCTGCTGTTGGTGTATGGTATGTGACAATGGCCACTCAAGTGGAGGGCTGGTCTTGTCCCTGCTGTTGGTGTATGGTATGTGACAATGGCCACTCAAGTGGAGGGCTGGTCTTGTCCCTGCTGTTGGTGTATGGTATGTGACAATGGCCACTCAAGTGGAGGGCTGGTCTTGTCCCTGCTGTTGGTGTATGGTATGTGACAATGGCCACTCAAGTGGAGGGCTGGTCTTGTCCCTGCTGTTGGTGTATGGTATGTGACAATGGCCACTCAAGTGGAGGGCTGGTCTTGTCCCTATGACTGGCCACATCTGAGATGGTGACCCCAACTGTTCCTTCGTGGAGTGTGCCTTTCATTTCTTCTTTAAGCTTCCCCCCCCCCCCCCCCGCCCTTTTGGTTCGTTCTTCACACACAGTAAAATATGCTTCAGAAACTTGTGACATTTTACAATGTAAGCTCTTCCTCACTGGATCAAGTTGAGCTCAGTGTTTTCCAAACATGCCTTTTATAAATGCACCACCTTACATGACATTTTCACATCTGTTTACATCAAAGCTCTTGAGGCACTTCACTGATGGTACAGTTCTCCTGTCTTCAGCAAGCATCAAGAGTACGAGTGCTTCAGACATTGCCTAGAGTACATACCCACGGGTAGGAACTCCCACGTTGGGTACGCCCATTGATTCCGTTGTGGACTTTCCACACTAGGCTATTCCTGTGGCGGCAACGTGAGAATATTTTAGCGTCAAGTTCGGGGAAACTGTCTCAGTTATGTGGAGTTTTTTTTTAACGGTGACTTAAACCTTAACCCGTTCCTAACCCTGAATCTTTTTTTACAAACCCGCCTAACGCTAACCCATGTAAGGAACTTAGGAACTGACCAAGTACGTGCTATTGGTCGTTTATGTTGTGTTCAGACTTATATAAAATATCTATAGAAGCTTACACGGTTTTCTGTGTCAAGGGCAAGTGATTAGCGTACGTGCGTGTGTGTGTGTGTGTGTGTTTGAATGTGTGTTGTGTGTGTGTGTGTGTGTGTGCGTGTGTGTGTGTGTGCGTGTGCGTGTGCACGCGCGCGCGTCTGTCTGTTTCTGTGCCTACACTGAGCACACTTTCTTTCCTCTGCTTCACATCCCAGCCAAAAACCCGAGTTGAGACTCAGTGAACACATATTTCCATACATAAAATTTTGTTTGTAAAGGGATGGGATTGGAATAACAACGACGATGATCATTTGGCAATGACGAAAAGCAAAGAACCTCAAGATTGATAATAAGGAAGAGGAGAAAATAGATTTTTCTGCAGCAGTTTAGATGTATTTCTCAAGCATCTACATTTGCGTGTGACCCCTTCTTTCACTTTACAACAAAAGAAGCTGAATGCTCGTCCATATTTTGATGTAGGCTACTTGCACATACTTGAAACATTATATTTAACCTTGAACACACCTGCACAGCATTTCAAAAATTCACAGACATTACTTTTATTTCCAGTGCGTGGGAAAATCGCCCACCCATCCTAGTCGCCTATATATCCTCCACATGCATTTAATCTATTCCCACAGCCAACCTGACCTGTATAAAAAATAGCACTTTTATATGTTTTTTTTTTATGGTTGTGGAACACGCATCTATGTAACTTGTACATATGTCCATACAGACAATCGTCAGATTGTTTCGAAGTAAGAGGTGTTTTGAGACTCCCAAAGTACCACACAAGAAATATGGACATGAATACACCTTAAAATTCTAATTTCTGTGTCTCTATTTTGTGGCTTACAACTTTTGTCATTTTAACTACATGTACTGTATACTTGAAAAAAAAAGATTGATTGACTCACAGCAGGCAATTCTTATCTGCAGGGGTCAGTACTTGTAGTAAATAGTAAGAGCTTAATCACTGTACTTTTTGGCATGACATTTATTATACTGTTAGTGTTACAAGATATATCTTTACTGTCCATGTTGTTATATTCCCAAGTCAGTCATTGTTACAGTGCTAAGCCAAGGGGAGCCAGTCCCTTTGAGACGTGCTCTTTGATTTATTGTTTGACGGGCGCAGTGGCGTGGTGGTAAGACGTCGGCCTCCTAATCGGGAGGTCGTGAGTTCGAATCCCGATCGCTGCCGCCTGGTGGGTTAAGAGTGGAGATTTTTCCGATCTCCCAGGTCAACTTATGTGCAGACCTGGTAGTGACTTAACCCCCTTCGTGTGTACACGCAAGCACAAGACCAAGTGCGCACCGAAAAGATCCTGTAATCCATGTCGGAGTTCGGTGGGTTATGGAAACACGAAAATACCCAGCATGCCTACCCAACGAAAGCGGAGTGAGCTGATTATGCTCTCAGAGTATAGTGTGGGGAACCCAAATGGGCAAACGAGCTCACACGTAACCAGACAATTCTGGAACGCTGAAGAAGAAGAAGAAGATTTATTGTTTGTTTGCTTCAGTTGTTCACTGCCAACTAGCTGTTATTAATATTTATCACACAAAAAAAGACAAGAACATGTTGAAATCTCAGAAATTATACAAATCTTAGTTTTAAGGCCTGATACAATAACTATGAATGTTTAGAGAGACCAACTTTAAGTTGGTAGATTAATAGACTAGAATAACACACACACACACATGCACATACACACACAACATGTAATTTAGACTAGCACCACTCTATGTAGTAGTTTTATTTACTGAATGTCATAAAACTGCACAAAACAACAGAGAAGAAAGTCACACTCATAAGGATATAAATGAGAGTCTTACTCAAAATTGTTGTACTAATGATTTAAGAAATCACATTTAAGAAATCGCTTGAGTCCTATCTCATTGGCAGGACTCAGGCTGTGCTTGTCGATGGCCAGATGTCTGCTCCAGCCCCACTTTCTTTCGGCGTTCCTCAAGGTTCAGTACTCGGTCCCATCCTTTTCATCATGTACACTAAGCCCCTCTCCACACTGATTCAAAACCATTCTGTTTTAAATCAGTCTTTTGCTGATGACACCCAGCTGTATAAACCCATGCAGTCCCCCTGCAGAGACACATTCCGCCATCCAGACCATTCAGACATGCATCACTGATGTTAAATCTTGGATGGTCGATAACAAACTCAAGCTGAATGATGATAAGACTGAAGTCTTACTGTGCAAAAAGAAGAACACTGCATTTCCCTCTCCCCAACCTGTTTCTGTTCAAATAGGCAATACCGACATTCTTTTCTCACTATCAGCTAGAAACCTTGGATTCACCCTTTCATCTGACATGACCCTTAACAAACATATATCTTTAGTCTGTAGAGCAGCTTATTTTGAGCTTCGTAAGATCAGCACCATTCGCCACACACTCTCCTCTCAAACACCTAACACTCTTGTCTGTGCCTTTGTTCTTTCTAAACTTGACTACTGCAACTCTCTTCTCTCTGGCTGTCCTCTGTACCTCCTGCATAAATTACAAAAAGTCCAAAACTCAGCAGCACGCCTCATTCTCAAAGCACGAAAACGAGATCACGCAACACCACTTCTTCACACACTGCACTGGTTACCTATTCAAGCCCGCATTGACTACAAACTGTCCACCCTCTGCTTTAACTTCTTTTCTGGCTCGTCTCCTGCTTACTTCTCTGAACTCCTCACCGTCTATTCTCCAGCAAGACAACTCCGTGCCTCTTCTGACTGTCGCATCCTTACCATTCCACACACCAAAACCAAAACATACGGACAACGCACTTTTACTTTCTGCGCATCCACACAGTGGAATTCTCTCCCCTTTCACATCCGCCACTCTCAGTCACACCAAGCATTCAAACGAGCACTTAAAACGCACCTCTTGAAGAAATACAACCCCTGATTTTGTTTTCTCAGTCCATCAGTAGGCTACATGTAGTGTATTTGTTGTTTTAGTGATAATGTATATATAACAACTAGGACTGTTTTCAGCATTGTTGATAACATGTTCTGTTCAGCTGGTATTTTCCTTGTTTTTTACTACCTATTTTATTCATGTTTTTATTACTCAGTTAGTGGAAGAATCTTTTGCAATGTATGTTTGATGGTGTATGCTTTTAATTAAGCGTTGTTGACTATGAATGTAGATGTAAATGCTTGTATAACTGTGTTTTAATTTTAAATGTGTCAAGCGCAAAGAGCATAATTGTAAAGTTATGATGTTGCGCTATATAAATGCTCATTTATTATTATTATCATTATTATTTTCCAGAATAAGAGATGTAAAAAAAGCCTTGTATGTGCTCATACTTTCCAAATGCAAACTGTACTTAAACAAGTATAATGAAATTACTGTAGCTCAGTATTCAAGATATGTGAAAGGTAACTTTGAACAAGCCAAATAATTACACTCCATGACTTCTGAAGTGCAAACAAAATCAAAAGTTTCATAAACTATGATATAATCCAGAAAGTAACCCAAACTAGCAGATAATGTTTAGGAGCATAAAAGTATTAACAAACATTAACTATGCATAACAGTTTTCAGCGAGAACAGGAGGCCAAAAAAACCCAACAGGGTCTTTGAAAACTAAATTGTGACCCTCCACCACGAAATGAGTCGCATGTCACCTCGCGCGGTTCTGCGCTAGGCTTAATGTAAGTCCGGGGAGTGTCTGGTAACAGTGTGAGGGTCACCTTAGTCACAGGCTTATAACTCAAACAGTTTTCGCTCTTTTCTAAAACGGTTTTCACCACTGGATAGAGCATAAACAACTCTTAAGGAAAATGTAAAAATATGAAAATCATGCAAAGGTGACATGCGACTCATTCCGTGGTGGAGGGTCACAATTATCTACTTCAGGCTGTCAGAGACTTACAATAGCTTTCTTCCATGTATATATAATGTACCCATGATTCCTATAACAAACATTGTACATTATAATTTTGAGATACATATTCCAATAAATCTTAAGCAAATCTTCCTGAATTCTAAAATCTTTGTTCACATGTACAATTCAATATTTATTCTAATGGCTATTACGAATTGTTCCATACACTTAGCAACCAAAGTATATATTGACGTCGTCACCGAATTTTGGCATAACTCATTTGAAACAGCTTATCAGCAGAAAGCCCAAACTGATTACATCATTATGAAATAGTGTTTACATTTGTACGTGGTATGGATAGAAAAATAAAAGCTAGAATGTTAAATCATGTGTTGTGCAGTTTATTTGAGAGAATATTTCTCATGGACCAAGAGAATGATTTACTTAGCACAATAACATCAAAATCGCCAAGAATCGAGTTACTCCAAAATTCCAGGACGACGACGATATAAAAACACACACTACCACTAATGCATGTGCACAAAACTTAATGGTCATGCATCCCGCCCCCAAACCCAACATTTGCTCTCTTTCTCTCTCCTAAAATTCTACCTCTCAAACACACATCAATCAACCTATTTAATCCATCAAATGAGCAGGAATCTAAAGAAAGAAAGGTTACTTTCAAAACAGAATAAAAATCACAATATTTTAACTATCTTACAAAAAACAAGAATGATAGGTAGGAAAAAGGTAGCAGAAGAAGTCAGTTGAATAGAGGATAAAGCGTCATAGAGACAGCAAGATGTATAAGAAGAATTTGTAACAAATGCTTAAAATTAATGGTAGTACATGTACATGTATCATTACTGACTAAAACCACAGAATTGTACATTGCAGATACAAACTGAGGATCTGGTTTAAAATCCATTCAAACATTTTTTTTTCTCATACAGGCAATATATCAACAACAATATCAGCCAGTCATATTAAACGCAAACCAGAAGTAACAAGTCGCGTAAAGCGAAAATACAATATTTAGTCAAGTAGCTGTCGAACTCACAGAATGAAACTGAACGCAATGCCATTTTTCAGCAAGACCGTATACTCGTAGCATCGTCAGTCCACCGCTCATGGCAAAGGCAGTGAAATTGACAAGAAGAGCGGGGTAGTAGTTGCGCTAAGAAGGATAGCACGCTTTTCTGTACCTCTCTTCGTTTTAACTTTCTGAGCGTGTTTTTAATCCAAACATATCATATCTATATGTTTTTGGAATCAGGAACCGACAAGGAATAAAATGAAAGTGTTTTTAAATTGATTTGGACAATTTAATTTTGATAATAATTTTTATATATTTAATTTTCAGAGCTTGTTTTTAATCCGAATATAACATATTTATATGTTTTTGGAATCAGCAAATAATGGAGAATAAGATAAACGTAAATTTGGATCGTTTTATACATTTTTATTTTTTTTTACAATTTTCAGATTTTTAATGACCAAAGTCATCAATTAATTTTTAAGCCACCAAGCTGAAATGCAATACCGAAGTCCGGGCTTCGTCGAAGATTACTTGACCAAAATTTCAACCAATTTGGTTGAAAAATGAGGGCGTGACAGTGCCGCCTCAACTTTCACGAAAAGCCGGATATGACGTCATCAAAGACATTTATCAAAAAAATGAAAAAAACGTTCGGGGATTTCATACCCAGGAACTCTCATGTCAAATTTCATAAAGATCGGTCCAGTAGTTTAGTCTGAATCGCTCTACACACACACACACACACACACACACACAGACACACAGACACACGCACATACACCACGACCCTCGTTTCGATTCCCCCTCGATGTTAAAATATTTAGTCAAAACTTGACTAAATATAAAAACATACACGTATACATGTACCTAAACACTATTTTTCCTCTGTAAATTTATACATTTTCAATCAAAAGTCACTGTTTGCTAATTTGTTTCAACACTTGGTTTTTTCCTTCTTTTTTTTTACATTATAACAAAAGGCACAGGTTCTGCCATAAAAGTTATGGCACCTGAAGAAGTAAAGAGCAGCAAGACAAGCACCCATCTGCTTTGTAGAATTCACCAAACTCTACTGGGATTGTAGGAATCTGTAGTTCTGTAGTTAGCACCTGAAATCAAGCAGGGACGCTCAATGCACACATCCACCCTCAACAAATGCAAGCAATTCAAAGCATTCTTGCTGTGTTTATGCAATCAAACCAGCTGTCCTGGCAATTATGACCCCCTACCCATTGCTAACACCATACAAGATCTACGACAATTAGTTTTTTCCCCCCTATAATTCACCTTTCCACATCAACCCTCTTTCTTTAAAGATCACTTTTAGTTGGGGCGGGGATGTAGTTCAGTCGGTAGCGCGCTGGATTTGTATCCAGTTGGCCGCTGTCAGCGTGAGTTCGTCCCCATGTTCGGTGAGAGATTTATTTCTCAGAGTCAACTTTGTGTGCAGACTCTCCTCGGTGTCCGAACACCCCCCGTGTGTACACGCAAGCACAAGACCAAGTGCGCACGAAAAAGATCCTGTAATCCATGTCAGAGTTCGGTGGGTTATAGAAACACGAAAATACCCAGCATGTTTCCTCCGAAAGCGGCGTATGGCTGCCTAAATGGCGGGGTAAAAACGGTCATACACGTAAAAGCCGTGGGAGTTTCAGCCCATGAACGAACAAACAAACAAACAAACCCTTGGCTGGTCGCTACAGACAGGTTTGACTCTACAACTATTTCTGTCATTCTGAAAGTCAAACCAAACTGAACCCAAACAAACGGAAGATGCACCCAATCATTCAGAGACAAATACACATTTGTATGCACTTTCCACTCCTTGCATCACATCACATTCACGCTGCTGCTGATACTGTTCTCAGTTACTTATTTCCTGCAAGAAATAAACACAGCCTGAAGTGTCACTGCATTGGGGGAACAAATCTGGTATTAAGGCCAAGAAAAAAAGGGAAATGTTTCCAGTTCCCCGACCGACCCTATTTTTAACTCCCGATCCTATAACTTTTTAAGAACCTTCAAAAAATAATAATTAAACATAACAAAACTTGATTTTGCAGACTTTCCAAGGAAAGTTACTTTTCTCTGACATCCAGGGGACAAAGATCGCACAATTTCTGGCCCCCAAAAAGCCTCATGCACCTGTGTAAATAAAAAAAATTAAAAAAATGTTTTTAAAAAAATTAAAAAATTAAAATAATTACCTAACCTAAGGACCTTTATTTTGTTGGCCTTGTCGTCAGAAACATTTACTTTATTTTTGGGGGCCTAATGTAGAAAAGTTCCGCTTCAAGCATTAAAAAAGAGTTCTCACCTTAAAATCTGAAGATCCGATTTCACTTTCCGGTTTGATCAGCGCATTCCCATTTATGAACACAACATTTGCAGACTGATCGTGTGAGAGTTGAATGTATTTGTACTGCCCTTTCGCTTTGGACTTCAGGAGCTGTAGGATAAAAAATACTAGAACAAATACATTTCAGTAAAGTGTCGAACCGTTCTCTCTCTCTCCCCCTCTCTCTACCCCTCTTTATCTTTCTCTCTCTCTTTCACACACATGCACATGCAAATATACATGCATACACACATGCATACACATACACACACACACAAACACACAGGACAAAATCAGTCACTTGTCCTTTTGTGAACACTTTCAGCATGGCATAAAAACATCCACACAAACCAGCAAAAAACACAGCAGGCTGTTTCTTAGTCTAGAATTTTTGAGTAAACTGACTGTAATTGTACAGTGGAACCCCCCTTTTAAGACCCCTCAATTTAAAACTCCCTCCTTTTTAAGACCTTGTTTTTTCAGACTGTCTGTTCAGAACCTCTGTAAAATTACCCCCATTTTAAGACTCCCTCCTTTTTAAGACCTTGTCTTTTCAGACTTTCTGTTCATAACCTCTGTAAAATTACCCCCAATTTAAAACTCCCTCCTTTTTAAGACCTTGTTTTTTCAGACTTTCTGTTCATAACCTCTGTAAAATTACCCCCAATCTAAAACTCCCTCCTTTTTAAGACCTTGTTTTTTCAGACTTTCTGTTCATAACCTCTGTAAAATTACCCCCAATCTAAAACTCCCTCCTTTTTAAGACCTTGTTTTTTCAGACTTTCTGTTCATAACCTCTGTAAAATTACCCCCAATCTAAAACTCCCTCCTTTTTAAGACCTTGTTTTTTCAGACTGTCTGTTCATAACCTCTGTAAAATGACCCCCAATCTAAGACTCCCTCTTTTTTAATTTTAAGACCTGATTTTTCTCAGATTTTTGGAGGTCTCAAAATGGGGGTTCCACTGTACTAATAAGAACTGTTTGTTCAGCAAAACGTTCACCACAGGTTCCCCTACTGCATACTATTGTGCCAATGTACGCACATCACGTCGAAGTTAGCCTATGGGGTAGAGGATTAACAAAAAGATACCTGACAGATGGATGTAGAAAAAAGACCAGAATATAACAGCGCAACTCAGAGTCTCAGTGTCCCTGTTTTGCCCTCTGTGGGTGATTATACAGACCACAAAAAACAGGTCTTAAAAGTAAGGAAATCTTAAAATGGGGGTTAATTTACAGATGTTGTAAACAGAAAATCTGCACAAGGTTTTACAAGGGGAGCAGTCTTAAAGCTGGTAGTCTTAATTAAAGCTGGTAGTCTTAAAGCTGGTAGTCTTTAGTCTTAAAGCTGGTAGTCTTAAAGCTGGTAGTCTTAAAATCGGGATCTGGATAGACGGGCGCAGTGGCGGGGTGGTAAGACGTCGGCCTCTTAATCGGAAGGTCGTGAGTTTGAATCCCGGCCACGGCCGCCTGGTGGGTTAAGGGTGGAGATTTTTCCGATCTCTCAGGTCAACTTATGTGCAGACCTGCTAGTGCCTTATCCCCCTTCGTGTGTACACGCAAGCACAAGACCAAGTGCGCACGGAAAAGATCCTGTAATCCATGTCAGAGTTCGGTGGGTTATAGAAACACGAAAAATGCCCAGCATGCTTCCCTCGAAATCGGCGTATGCTGCCAGAATGGCGGGGCAAAAACGGTCATACACGTAAAAACCCACTCATGCCAAAAAACATGAGTGAACGTGGGGGTTCCAGCCCATAAACGAAAAAGAAGAAGGATATGGATAGTAAAAGTACATGTACTTTATTTCTCAGTACCTTCAAAACTTCCTGGCTTGGTTCACTGCCTCCAACAGTGATAACACCCTCACGCGCCAGGGTTGCCACACTCTTTAAGTGCAGCATGCCACAAATGGGGATTGAGGTGACAGGAAACTCTGGAAAGACTCGCTGCAGGCTCTCTGTCGCTGCTCTGTTGCTGCGTTCACTCTCACCAACCAGGATTTCTTGACCTACCAAAAATTAAAAATTAAAAAATAATTGACTTCTATGATAGAGGCCTCAACAAGCGGACCAGAAAAATCTGGATAAACTGCATTTTTGCTTGTAAATTATGTGTTGTAAAATTCACAACTCAAACCAATTTTATCCGCACTACCCCTGTACAAACAGGTACTTACATTTTCCCCTGAAACTGGAGTTTGATTTACCTTTTGAATTAAGTCTCATCAAAATAACACTCATGGTTTAAAAAGTAGGCAACCAAGTACATGTACATAATAAAATGAATCATATTTCAGAATGTGTGTTTAAGTCACACTCCTTCCTGTGAAGAGTGAGTTTGTCATCTCTTTTAACATCCTAACTGCTTCCTGTGAAGGGTGAGAAGTTCTTTCTTTCTTTATTTGGTGTTTAACGTCGTTTTCAACCACGAAGGTTATATCGCGACGGGCAAAGGGGGGAGATGGGATAGAGCCACTTGTCAATTGTTTCTTGTTCACAAAAGCACTAATCAAAAATTTGCTCCAGGGGCTTGCAACGTAGTACTATGTATTACCTTACTGGGAGAATGCAAGTTTCCAGTACAAAGGACTTAACATTTCTTACATACTGCTTGACTAAAATCTTTACAAAAATTGACTATATTCTATACAAGAAACACTTAACAAGGGTAAAAAGAGAAACAGAATCCGTACAGTCGCCTCTTACGACATGCTGGGGAGCATCGGGTAAATTCTTCCCCCTAACCCGCGGGGGGTGGGTGAGAAGTTCTTTGATGAATTAATTTCATAGATTGCCACTAAATTAAGAAATGTACTCATAAAATATTGCCACTTTGCACAGAAAGCAGCCAGGCTGTTGATATTTAGTATAGACAGGGACCTGTATTAGATCTAATATAGGTCTATGGTATAGATTTAGTATAGACAGGGACCTGTATTAGATCTAATATAGGTCTATGGTATAGATTTAGTATAGACAGAGACCTGTATTAGATCTAATATAGGTCTATGGTATAGATTTCCAACTGGAGGTAAGGTCTTTTCCCATGTAACAGCCTCGCCACATATGAGATGGTGAGTCGAATGGCTTACAGTTACACCAGAAGCACTGCATGTGCCTTTGGAAAATGTACAGTTGAACCTGTCTAAAATGACCACCCAAGGGACTGATCAAAAGTTGACGTTAAAGACATAGGTGGTCAATATGTCTGTGAATTATTTATGGAATCTGGGGTCCTTCGGAGAAGTCGTAGTGGGCAAGTGGTCACTTTCAAGGGCAGGTACGACTGTATAACAATAAAGCATAATAATAGTCTCATCCCCTGTACGACTGTATAACAATAAAGCATAATAATAGTCTCATCCCCTGTACGACTGTATAACAATAAAGCATAATAATAGTCTCATCCCCTGTACGACTGTATAACAATAAAGCATAATAATAGTCTCATCCCCTATCAGAAAAAGATATAAGAAGCAAAAAGTGGTGTTGACCTGTAAAAATGATGTCACCACCATCCAGCATAGCAGAGGGATCATCAAGCTCCTGCGTCTTGATGCCAAGATTTTCAAGGGCCTCTTTTATTGCTTGTACCTTCATTAAAATAAAGACTGATTGGTAATGAATGGGAGTTACACATACAAGTGAAAAAGTGTCACATACATACTGTGGAATCCAGTGCATAACTTTCAGAATTAAGTTCTTACTTGCTTAACCTTTTCAGGTGTTTCATCTTACCTTTTCTAATGCAGAATGGTTTGTATTGTTATTATGAATGAGACTGCTGTCTTGACTAAGAAACATCTGCCAACAGGATCAGATGAAAATGAACATTTTCATTTTTCATTATAGAATTGGATTTTTTTATTTTTTTTTAGGTGTACCATTTATAATAAACTCGAACTCATTTTCTGGGGGAAGAGCTACATGAACATGCAGCTACAATGCAGTTGAACCAATCCTTTCAGAACCTCAATTTCAGCCTTTCTCCTTTTTATAAGTCCCTGTTTTCTCATAATTTCCATTTATAATTGTTGTAAATTTATCTCCATATTTAAACACACTCTTGTGGGTTTTTTTTTACTCCAAAACTTTTAGTAATCTTCAAATACGGTTTTATTCATATTTACATTACAGTTACTTTCTGGGGCTTAAGGAAAATATAAATATGTATGCAACTTGTAAACATTATTATCAGTCACCTCTCCTCTTCGACTTGGGTGGCCGGGGCGTGTGAGACACGCCTTTTGTCCGATAACCAGGGCAGCATCCTCCACAAATAAACAGTCTGGGTAGCGTTCATCTGCTGGGAGTGTTATCACCTTCAGCCCACACCTTTTCAAAACGTCAATGTAGTTCTTCATCTGCTCAAGGGCGCGCGACAACACTATTTGCTCAGATGTGTCCATCTTGAGTGAATGCTCCACAAAACTCTTGGGGATTCCTCGCGTGATGGCGTGAGTATAGTTAAACAGAGACCGTGTTGATGTAGCATAACTGAGTGTTTTGGAATGCACTGTCGCACTGGAGAAATGCTTCAATGATAAGCCCAAAGGTCCAGATGCTGTGATTCTCAAAAGCTGTAGCACATGCATCTTGTTGCTTTGAATGTGTTTGAATCTTCTTAAAGGTTTTTTTTTCTCAGACGCAGACACTATCTAAGCTTGACCTATGGCAGTGGATAGGTTCACACACTGAAGTACATTATCACAGGTTTGGTTCAACGAGATACACTACGTTTTTTGTGCACTTCAGGTTTTTAGAGGTGTTCTCCTGCAAAAGAACAAATGTTCAAATCAGCATGATCATACTTCTGTGTGGCATTTAGGTTAATTTTCACCTTTGACACCCCCCCCCCTCCCCCCCCCCCAAAAAAAAAAAAAATCCCAACAGATGAAAAAAACAAAACCTGTGCTGATCTCTGAACAGAGAAGAGCAAATAAAAATAACTTAAATATATTGACAACAGGGGCGGACGAGGGGGGGGGGCACAGGGGGCACGTGCCCCCCCCCCAAAAAATAATAAATTGGAAAGCTGATTCTATGACCATTTCTAAGTTCAAATGGCACCAGATGGCACCATTTTGCTTCTTTGGGCCAAAATTTTTTCCGGGGGGGCATGCCCCCGGACCCCCCTAGCAAATTCGGGCGCTTCGCGCCCATCACATTCACTTTCGATTCAAAGTGCCCCCCCCTTACAAAGCAACTGATCCGCCCCTGGACAAATTATGCAAACAAGCAATTAAACAAAGGAAAGCTATGCAATGTTACACATATATATATATAGTAGACAGCAGATTTGTTAACCGCTGGATTGAAAAATAAGCACCAGAACACCATTAACATATATGTTAGGTTAATGAGAAAAATAAAATGGCAAACAAAACTCAGGTGATGTTTCCCATGCCCAGTGTATTATAAGTAGTGTTGTTGGACCTGCATTGCAAATAAGCATACGTAAGGTGTTCTTAGAGTCCTTGGACACAAGCTCCTGGCAATGCCTCATGATATTTACGAAGACGTATGCATACTGCAATCTTTCATCGGCAATTGACACATATTTTCAAGTATCTCAAAGTTTCCTCTGCAAAGAAAACAGCTCTTAAAGAACACTAACCGTCTATGTTTACTTGCCTGTCATGGAGCTAAAAAAAAGGGAGTTTACAACAATGATGAATAACCATCTCTGAAAGGATTTTTATGTTTCTCACACCTATTGCATATTGTGGGAAGTTTTGGGGAAGAACGCTCCTTCCAAAACTTGACTTGACTTGATCAGTGGTTGAGGCCTGAGAGGGTTAACCTTTGTTCACCGTTTCAATAGAACTGCAAAAATAGCTGGATCAAAAGGGGGCAATGAATGATCGATCGAACGGCGGTAAAAAATAACGGAGTGGCTAACGGCACGATATCGGATATAAAGCAAATTCGAGGGCTTAGATACTAGCGAAACGATATCGTACGCGAAGCAACTGTGAGAGCTTGGATGCTAGCTACCTTCAAGTATGTGCACGGCATGTACGAAGCGGACAGACCCACCTTGAGCCCATCAGCAGTAGAGATACTAGAGGCCACTCTCTGAAACTCGGCAAAGAACACTGTAGACTGAATGTACGAAGCAATTACTTCTCCCAGCGAGTAGTGAACACCTGGAACAGTTTGCCTGAAGAGGCAGTAACAGCGCCATCAGTCAACAGCTTTAAGACCAGGATAGACAATTTCTGGCGCCACAGTACTTCTATACAACCCTACCTGCCTCGTTTAGATTGTAGAACAGCCCGCCACGCATGCTACAGTCTATTAATAGGACCTATGTAAAGGCTACCTACCTCATAGTAAACTTCAAGTTCAAGTTCAAGTTCAAGTGTGTGTGTGTGTGTAAGATCTGCGGATCAATAACACCAGCAAAAACAATAATTGACCTCTAAACAATAAAATACACACCCATCATATTAGCATTGAGAATTATCCGAATGCGGATATGGGAGCTAGATCTTCCTGTTACAGGGGCGGCGGAGCGTCAAAATCATTGGGGGGGGGGGGGGGGGGGCCAGGGTTTTTATGATTTTTTTCAGTTGCCAGGAAAAAGTTGATGGGGGGGGGGGGCTGGAGTAATACGGACAATGTTGTCAGCCGGGTATGGAAACTTTTCGGCCCTTAAAGTCTGACAATGTTGATGAGCAGGGGAGCTAGGGTGTACCGTGTAAACTTTACATATTTTTTTTTAGGCAATATATAGAGTTATGTACGAGTATATAGAGTTAGAGCCCACTTTTTACTGGGGGTATAATAATAATAATAATAATAATAATAATAATGTTATCTTATAGCGGGATAAACCAGAGTTTTAAGGCTACGGTCTCACCCAGCTTTACAAATCCGCACACACACAAAATAATAAATAAACTAAAATATATACATATATATATATATATATATATATATATATAACTTATAACAGATATAAAAATCAAACATACACATATCGCGGGATTCACCAAGACACCATGTGAAGTACGTCATACATGACGCCATAATTATTGTTACTAAAGTGACGTGACCGCTGAGGATGTATGACGTACACTACACTCTTCGAGTGCCTGGTTATCGATCGTAGGATACAAGTTCAAGCTTATTCAGTCTCATCATTCAGTTTTGTTAAAACTTTAGCCTTCCTGTAGCCAAGTTTGTTCGTGTCGTTAGCATATTTGCTGGTTGAAGACCAAGCGAAACGATATCGTGCCGCTAGCATATTTGCTTGTTGAAGACCAAGCCAAACGATATCGTGCCGTTAGCAGCCTAACCAAACGATATCGTGCCGCTAGCATATTTGCTAGCTAAACGATATCGTGCCGTTAGCAGCGGCCAAAAAATAACTAGTCTATGTCACTGTACACAACACATGCTCAAGCGTAAGTTATTTCTCTTTTTTAATAAAGATGCATGGTAATAACCTACCACAATGTCAATGTTCTCAAAAGACAGCTACATCCTGAGAAACTGAATCCTGTGCTGAAACTCACACTGACCCGTTACAAACATTGCACCTTGTTCACTTAACTTGACTGTTCAAGTGACGATAAAATACGATGACTGGAGATTTTTATACCTCCAGTCAACTATGCCACACGTCCTGCCAATGCTGGGAAACAGCACTGTAAGTGTACTCGAGCCACTTCAGTAGCAGACGATGCGTCTTGACACACATATACTTGACTCCCAAAAAAACCCAAAACATTTAAAAAAAACACACATCTAAAATGACTAAATCTAACTTCAAATTGAAGTTTTTGACATGTATATTAGAAGTCATGCCTGATTCATGCTATTTGCACCCTTATTTTTGTGTTTTGAGCCGGATTTTTGACAAAGTAGTGGCAGCCGAGTACCTTTGACGGGTCTGACTAATTACTACGCGACCGCACGCAACCACACGCGACCTTGCACTACCTTGCGCGACCTCAAACTGAAGGATGTACATGTAATATTTTCCCCGAGTACGCTAGTACTTGGGCTCAGCAGTGTGTGTGTGTGTCTTTCTCCACTTAACAGCTTATTGCTGGGAAACTACTGGGCGCAGTTCGTTCAAAAGTTGATACACTAACTTGATAATAGGTCCGATTGATCGTATTAAAACTTCATAATGTTACCTGGGACCTAAATGCGAAATAAACCACAAAAACGACTTGGCGGTGGGACAAATTCAGACGGAGCAACAGCCAGCCATTGAGCTGATAGAACAGCCAAACGCGTCACACAGTGACGAAAATTATAGCGTCGTAAAAAGCATGCGTATCGCATGCGAGACGATTTGCCAGGCTTTGCGCGTTGTGTGTTTGAATAATTTGATTTTTTGTGTACCCCATTTTCTACCAAGCGTTGGTTGCTCGGTCACGACTGCGGTGGTTTAGAGGTCGCGATTTTGCGTTTTGATTCTTTTCATATTAATTTGTATTTTTTCTTATGGTTTCCTTTGTTTACATATGTTTCAGTCTTTTACCTTCACTTTACATTAAAGAATTTGGTAAAACTACCTGGGGCGTGATAAATGCAAGAATCCGCGAGCCAGGACAGTAAAAAAACTTCGTGGGCCACCAGTTCACCAGTTATCAAGAGGGTCGGCAGTATATTTTTCACTGTGATCAAATAAAAGAGAAAGGCCAGTCACCACGCACATCCTCGGCTCGCATGCAATGTAGTTATATAGCAAAGGGAATGCCTGTAATTCACACAGAGCAATCATGACTTGGTCTTAAACGTGCACAAGACAAAACTTTCATACTGGGGGAGCGAGCCAGTCTGAAGAGTACTCTGGTCCAGCGCGAGCGTTTTTTATTATATATATATAGTATCTTCACAACATTATCTGACTTTATACCAAGTTTTAAGTCAAAGAAATTAAAAATAAGCATCGTGCTTCAGCGTCCGACCATGTTCGCATTGATTTAAGAACGCAGGCTCAATGCGAACATGGTCGGACGCAGATATCCGATGCTTGCACTTTTGCTCGCTAGCTCTTCGAAAATACATCATAACTTCCTTATGATTTTATATCTCTAATTTAAAACTTAGTACAAAGTATGATAATGTTGTGAAGATACTATATATATATGAGGTTGATCTTAAATCAATGCGAACATGGTCGGACGCTGAACCACGATGATTTCACTTTCGCTCGATAGCTCGTCGCAAAATACATTATAACTCCTTTATTTTTAATTTCTTTGACTTAAAACTTGGTATAAAGTTATATAATGTTGTGAAGATACTATATATATAAAATATTACATGTATATACTTTAGTTTGAGGGTCGCGCAAGGTCGCGTGTGGTCGCGTGCGGTCGCGTAGTAATTAGTCAGACCGCCTTTGACCTATGCGAAAAGTTGTGGAGATTACCGCCCCTGACTTGCATGGTGGCGTTGTACGCCTAGCAACTTAATGCGACAAAATGGCCGTTCACGAGAAGGCTGACTGAGGGATTTACGAATCATATCTGTTGCTGCATGCAACGAATGTACACAGATAACCTGAATAGATTTTGTTCGTTTGAAAAATAAACGTTGGATTTCACAGTAATTTGTCATTGTCGTCACCAAACTGTGACAGTGGCTGCTTTGAAGAAGAGTAAGAATGAGGAAGATGTGCTGTGTTATTGACTGAAAAGAATTTTGAAAACTAGTTACTTGCAGTTAAAATGGTGGCTAAAGGAAAGGAACAACAGCCAATGTCGCGGCAAGTTTCAAACATGCAAACTCTCTTCCCATGTGCATCAGGGGTGACCATGCCTCTACTAGGTGCACAAGGTGCAGAGATGCGTAAACACCTGCGCAAACCTGCAACAACTAAACTAGCTTTGAAACCAGCCCCAGTGGATGACACACCTGTGGAGAAACGGTACCTGAAGAAAATCAGCACTGACATAAAGTTTGACGAAGATGTGGTCAAGGACAGATGTTTCTTCATGATGCCTTATGACAGCAAGTATCTGTTGGTAGGTACATTTACTTTTTTCACCTAGCATTAGCTAACCCTATTTCTTTTAGACAATCAGTGTTGTTCCGAGCCTCATACCACAATAGGTTAATTGGACCAGGATTGAATGTATGTGTGACAATGTGTACTCTCCCGTCACCAAAGTTATTTTAAAGCAAAACGCTGGGGTGTTTTCATGAGCAGGCGGCTAGCTATGACAGCGAGCCTAAACAGCCTGTCAGTCAGCCGCTGCGGGCGGTGGGTTCCCTAGTTCAGTTTGGAGATCATATGGTTTTTGATTGGTTGACTGTTTGAATGAGTGTGCACGCGCGAGAGGCAGAATGATAGCGTGAGCTTGATGAGTACCCGGTGTGTTTTCGAAGTGTTAGGACGTGTCAATGAGCGTATCTTGGATTGTGATGTTCCAGTTGTAGTTGAACGATGTTTGTGTTTCTGTTATAATCAAGGCAAGGAGTGTAGTTTGGGCCATTATAACCGTATTTTGGCGAAGGATTGATTCGAGGATTGTTGAAGGGACTGTGTGTGTGAGAGAAACGTTTAGAGTTGGTTGTACATCAGCGAAGTAACTTTCGACCAGGATCGTGTTTCAAGTTCCGACGAGTTGTGTGCGACTGTATATTGAGGAAAGAACTACAACTGCTTCTGGTATATATTAAAATAAAAGTCACGTTACTACAACCCCTGACTTGGCGTCTCTATGTGAATGCTTCCTGACCTAGCACCCCGCACCCATCCTTCTCCACCTCTCACCCCACCACATATGTATAGGTTTTCTTCTTCTTCTTCTGCGTTCGTGGGCTGAAACTCCCACGTACACTCGTGTTTTTTGCACGAGTGGAATTTTACGTGTATGACCGTTTTTTACCCCGCCATTTAGGCAGCCATACGCCGTTTTCGGAGGAAGCATGCTGGGTATTTTCGTGTTTCTATAACCCACCGAACTCTGACATGGATTACAGGATCTTTTTCGTGCGCACTTGGTCTTGTGCTTGCGTGTACACACGGGGGTGTTTGGACACTGAGGAGAGTCTGCACACAAAGTTGACTCTGAGAAATAAATCTCTCGCCGAACGTGGGGACAAACTCATGCTGACAGCGGCCAACTGGATACAAATCCAGCGCGCTACCGACTGAGCTACATCCCCGCCCATGTATAGGTCTAAATGTCCTGTCACATTTAGTGAGAAAGTTGATGGTCATAAGACTTCCTACATGTCAAAACTTTCTGAACGTTGACCGGCCAGGGGTCAGAACAATGCGTCAGATCAAAAAAAGTGTGGGATAGTGACCAAAGACCAAGGCCTGGGATCAACACTGGACGATGATTGAACTTTAACAGTATAACTAGCCAAACCAGTATCCATTTTGTTTTTTTGGCGTTAACGTTTGTTAATTGTTAAAAGTCTGTTTGATATATTTACTCCTGATCCAAATTAGCTTGACTTGTTTGCATATATATTTATATGCTTCATAAGGTGTTACATTAAATTTGAATGAAATTGTGACATGTTGGTTTACCAAAACATACTGCAGTTTAAAATGTGTTTTGTAGTGAAGTTTGATGATTTCCAAAAACTTAAGTAAATAGTACTTTTCAAGTTTTATTTCTCATTTTAATTAATTTTGTATTTTCAGACTCAGAGTAAACTTACCAGAGCAGAGAAAATATATAGCCCATGACATAGAGTATACTTTTACCCTCTTATTTTTACCTCAAGTTGTGATAAGTTAACCCAAATTAGGGACCTTTCTTTTTTCAGGAAGTCTTAGATCCCAGTGATCTTGTAGCTCCACGCAAGCAGGCTCAAAAGCCAGTTGGTCGCCACAATGCTCATGGAAAAGACCTGAGGCATATGCCATGTGGGCTGAAGCTGACCAAACCCCCTTCCTTAACACCCATGAAGAAAAGGATAGCCAGGAAAGCCTTTGCCATGAGTGTTCAGGCACAAGGAGACACTTATTCAAGCAGCTCACAGTTAGACCTAAGCAAGCAAGAGGAAAAATCTTCAGAGGTCTTTCTGACTGAAGTGGTGGACACAGCCAGCAAAGGGGCTAAGCGGCCAGAAACACTTCAGGAACTGCAACAGAAGCTGAAAACCTTGAAGGAGAAAGCTGAGGCTGAAAAAGAAGTGCAGCAGCGCCCCAGATCTGCCAGGTTTAAAGCAGAAAAGCCGAGAAAGGAATGGGATGCCTACCTGATGTCGCAGCTGTCAGAGTTCACAGCCACATGGATTGTCCATGAACGCATTCCACAGTCCAGGCAACAGGAGGAACTACAGAAGACCCTGGAGAGCTGGTATGGCAAACCCCATCATACCGACCTGGTGCAGGAAGATGAGAGCGAGGAAGACGACGATTTTGACCCGCTGAAAAAGGACGAGAAAGTCAAACCAAAATGGAAAAAAGCTGAATCATCGTAAGTGTCTGCAACATGTGCTCCCCCCCCCCCCCCCACCCACCTCTCTCTCGTACTCTCTCTTTATCTCTCTCACTCTTTCTTTCTCTCCCTCTAGCTCTCTCTGTAGAAAAAATAACCGTTCAGTAGTCAAATAGCCAATACATACACACTTAATGAATGCCCAACCATGCTGTCACCTTTTGTGCCTGTGGCCAGACAGGAGTGGATTGTTACAGTAATAAAATCTGTGTTTACGAATGTAATATGCTCTGATGTCCAAAGTATATGTGTTTCAGTTTGCTGCAGAGGGTGTATAAAACCACAGGTAAAAAGGGAGAAGCCTTGGACCCATATTCAGATGATAACAAGGCTCCTTTTTATCGTCAACCGGCTGGCATTCGTAAGCAGAAAAAGTGCTATGAAAAGGAAGAAGCAGGTATTGACTTCATTACATTTATGTTTTTATTTGAATTAGGTATGTCAGGAACTCGTTTCTGTCAACAAAATGACAAAAAGAAGGCAAACAAATGTTCACTTGGTTTATTAATATCTGTACTTCTTCTTCTTCTTTGTCGTTCGCTCAGACAGCAACTCCGGAGGCCTCTGTACTTCTATCTTGCACATTGTACTTGGTAATGGCTGCATGAGTCTGAGAGGATCAAACAATTAATGCACACTCTGTTCAAAGGATGCACACACACACACACACACACACACACACACACACACACACACACACACATATAACAGTTTCACAGTTATAACTTTCATTTGAATCACACAAATGAAGAAAGATAAACATGCGCAATATGTACAGAAATAACCCCAGGATTTGCACAATTGATAAGCACACAAAGGAACACAGAACACTTACATGGGAAGAATATTCTAACCTTGCCATGTGCTGTCATTGCACACATTGTTATTGAGTTAATGATGAACCTTGTCACCGGTTTTTGTTCTTCTATGCTGATATATTGATGTACTAATAAATCTAATAAAATCTGGTAGATCTCCTTGCCAAAGGAAGTTATAAATACCACTCTTATAGTAAGTGCTAATAACGATCTAGTGAGACGTCACGTTGCTACAGATGCATCTTGTGACTGCGGATTCCCGTCCGAATCCGTAAAACACTTCATATTCGATTGTCCAAATTATTGCGAAGCACGTCAAGAAACTATACATACCCTCCCTAATCACATAATTCACCTCCCCCACCTTCTAAACGGAGACAGACAGTATTCTTTAGATTTGAACAGGAACATTTTTTCCAGCGTACACTCGTTCATTGAACGTTCAGGCCGCTTTGGGCAAACCAGAATAAATGCTCTACAAGCCAAACAACAACTTTAACTTCTGCACATCTCCTACCCATCCCTCTTCTTTTATTCATCTTCTTTCCCCCCCCCCCCCCCCCCCCCCCCTTGCTTTTACTGTCTTTCTTTATAATCATTATGCAACGTTTATTACGTTATTAATAGATTTGGTTTATTGAGACAAATTGTTCAGCCGTTACTGCCTTATATGTTGTACTGTCATGCAGGAACACCACTATAAGCTTCTAGCTTGTTGCTGTTTCTGTAAACTTTGTATACATGTCATGATTGTAACCTTTGTTAAAATAAACTTATGTTTAAAAAAAATTAAAATTAAAAAAAGTGCTATTGTGATGAATTATGTTTCATACTGATGTAAATATTCATTCATTATTTTGTCAGAAGTCAAGCAGAAAGGAGCAGAGGAATCTGACTGCAGTAAGTTTCTTCTTTTTGTTCCTTTTGAATTAGAAAGTAGATAATTTCAGCATGTCTTTGCTTTTGAGACTGTGCCAAAAGGTCAGGTGTCATGTCTACTGTCCCGAATGACACACGATTGCTGACATTTCACCATTGCCAACAGAATAAACAAATAAGAAATAGGTAGAAAATGAATGTGAAAACTGACTTTAATTGTTGATCAGTATTTTCTATACCACTAACAAATAATCTACTTGCACATAGCTGTTTGGCAAATGTATGTTGCATGGGACACACTGACATGAAAGTGGAAGATGTTTTTCCCTCTAGAGAAACTACATATCAAGTTACACTTTTTGTGCTCTTCCATTCCAGTTGGCAATCAATTGTTAACGCATGTTATTAGAAAAAATAGAACGAAAACAGATTAGATAGAATGAAAAATGTACTGGTGATGTCATTTGGGACATACTGACATGAAAACGTCACCTTTTGGCACAGTCTCTTTTATGTATTTTCTGCTTTCACGTGTTTCCTTCAAAATTCTACTCAGTTGAGGCTTGGCTTTTTTGTTGGTGTAGAATTTTGTATGTTTCCATAAACATTGTCTTTTTGAGTGCATTTTGTTCATGTTCATTTTCATTGTGAATGTAACATTGTTTTCTGATCAGAAATGAGTGAGTACACTGTAGGTGTAACACAATTATGTTCTATATGTTACCTTTACAGTGTTAGGCTACTGCTTTCACGTACAGAATTATTGTTTACTAAATATATATCGGGTGTTGGTTAAAAAAATCTGCAAATATTACGTCTATCTTTTTATGCTTTTATTACGTTAGTATGTATGCTTCTACTTCTTCAGTTTGTACAGGTTTTCCTTTTTAAGTTGTTCTTGTGTGAGTTAGTGTTTTTTTCAATTCTTATGGTTGTTTAGGCTTTGTCGTAATTAACTTGCTCTCATACATTAGCTGTGTGGTTACTTCCGTACTGTCTCAAGCTGACCTCAAAACAAGTCTTACATCTGTCTTTTTTCTTCAGACGTACTTAATATTTATATGAGTATAAGGCAAGATGGTGCTAGGAATCTGTCAGTGTGTCCAAAAAGTGTTACACAAACACACACACACACACACAAAAGATGGTGCTAGGCTCCTCAAAAGAATGTTTGATCAGATCTAGAGCAGCATAGCCATAGTCATTATCAAAAAAGTAGGGTCGGTTGGTCAGTAGTTTTTTTAAAGTTTTTTTATCACGCACAGTATTTTGTGGTTATTAACTGTCAAATGTCCCATTGTCTGTGAACCTTTTCTGTCAGTTCGGTGGATAAAGATTCAGGGTCAGCATAAAAAAGGGTTTGTTAGATAACCTTGATATATAACATTTTCTGCTTAGGCAAAAGAGAAGTCATGTGACCATGACATGTATACATGTGGGAATTTCTTAATTGCCATAGAAGAAGTGATATTCTAATGTTTTCTAGCTCTTTAAACATTTGAAAATTAACTGGGATAGTGCTGATAATGTGGTATGTGGCATAAACCCTACATCCAACACATGGCATACATATAAGTTACAGCTCCGTCCATCCATGGTATCGCGTGATATTTTTTGTCGAGACTGGGTCAATGAATATGATGACGGTGACGTCATTATAATCTTTCACCCCGTCGAGACAAAAAATATCACGCGATACCAGGGATGGACGGAGCTGCAAAGTATATATGGCATGACCAAAGTAAGGAGAATTTGTCAAGGGATGTGGAAACAAAGCATGGAAAATTCCCCATGGGCAATCAACCCAAGCCTAGAAGTTGTAGAACTCTATTTTGTTTCAGTCTTGGCAAGGCCAGTTTTGGCCGGAAAAGACATCATGAATTCATTCACCCTGCCGAGACAAAATGCCGATTCCATGGATGAAAACGTATATATCCCGTGACGCATCAAAGCTAAATTTTGCTTTGAAATGTTTTCACAATGTATAGATAATTTATAACGGCATAATCGTCATCACAAGACAGGAAAAACGCATACTTTGTTTGTCGTCTGCTACAAATCTAGTCTTGTTGGTTGACGGAGTGAATAGAAGCTTCAATCATACCTTCATCAACCGGAATAAATGCTCAGTCCGCTGTCATTTCGCAACTGAACATTGTTTTTTTTCTTTAACTTTTTGGTTAACATTGAAACGGCAACCCAAAAGAGTGTTTCAGCTGTTTCAAGACACAGGCTCAGCTACTTCTTTTGAGTTGCTTTTCAGTCTAAAATGACACCGGAAGCGAAAACATTGTCGCTCATACTGTCACAAAAAGACGTCATGACAAAGTTATACGCAAAACAAAAGAGACTTTGACGTCATTTACTTTTGTTCGGACTTTTCCGTCTGTTCCTAGCTTGTCAGTGAAGACTTGACGTGAGTAAGCTTACCCAAAACGTCTTTTAGTTCTCTGTTCGCATTGCAGCTGTGAAATAATCAGTCTTGTGTCTCGGTCGTGTAGGTACAGAGTTTGCTTCTGCAATCGTTTTGTTTGTGTTGATGACGGCTTCGTAAGACAAATCAGCGAATCTATCGTGTGGAAGACATTTCTGTACAAAGCACCGAACCCAACAGGAGGCTGTATTGATGCGAATGCAATTTTCTGAAAAAATAAACTGCATATGTGGTTAATTTCATCCGTTTAATGCTTGTCGAAACGAGCCATAAGACTTTAGAATAAAAGATTTCACGCATAGCTTGGCAATCTGATCACAGATGAGGTCGCAGTTTGTAGGTTGAATCTATGAATCGGCCAGAGATAGATCTGCATTTCGCTGGATATTTTCTCACTAGAATAACAGAGACAAAGAAGGGAAGTCATGCTATACAAAGGTATACACTTGTTATGTGAGGTTATTCCTTTTTGTCTTTACTGTATGTGCCAAACGCTATAGACATGCTTTAGGCTTTTGTGTAGTTCTTAGGAATGTAATTGTGTGTCATAGTGCTTGAACTATGGTGTGTGTGTGTGTGTGTGTGTGTGTGTTTGGATTGAGGGGGATTGAGAGAGAACAAGCAGAACAGAGAAAGATAATTATGTGTAATGATTGTTAATTATACCAAGAAATGACTCAACGTCCATACATGCATGATATATTTAAGGTGTAATCTGCACTTACACATTTCTAATTTTTTGTTTGTTTGTTCGTTCATGGGCTGAAACTCCCACGGCTTTTACGTGTATGACCGTTTTTACCCCGCCATTTAGGCAGCCATACGGCGCTTTCGGAGGAAGCGTCATGCTGGTTATTTTCGTGTTTCTATAACCCACCGAACTCTGACATGGATTACAGGATCTTTTTCGTGCGCACTTGGTCTTGTGCTTGCGTGTACACACGGGGGTGTTCGGACACCGAGGAGAGTCTGCACACAAAGTTGACTCTGAGAAATAAATCTCTCGCCGAACACCGACTGAGCTACATCCCCGCCCACACATTTCTAATGATACAGGCGAACCTGTCCTGGAGGACCACCCAAGGGACAAACCAAACGTGGTTGTTATAGACAGTTGGTCTCCCTTCTATGAAAGATGTATTTATATACAGTTGACAAGGATCCTTAGGGGAGGTTGTCATGTGCAAATGGTTGTAAGAGAAAGGTCATTTACCAGAGCAGGGTTGACTGTAAACATGTACATATGTGACAGGGAGACTACCGTCGCCCTTCACAGCAGACTCTGCAGAGTTGTTCGCCTTTGAAGTAGGCAACACCTGTGGATTGTAGAGTTCTGTGATGGGGTCTGGCGGCTTTTGTCTCTCTGTATGTTCATGGATTCCTTTGTGAATGCATAACAGTTTTTATAGGGCCGCTCTAAAATTCTCAATCCTGTTTGATTGGACTTCGCCTCCAAAGGTGATTGTGGTGTTTCGGCACTCGGTTACATGTACATATATCCTGAGTTTGTATATTTTCAACTTGCCATGCTTATAGCTGTATTACATTCACATTTCCTTTTATTTTATGCGCAGAATCTACATAAGAAAGTGTTCTTTGTATCTCTCAGTGTTTGTTATTTTGCACATTTTCTCCAAGTAGGCTACATGTCTTTCTTGTCATTTTTTGTGCAAGGTGGCGTAAATGCAACAGCTCATCACATCAAAGTGAGGATCGTCAAGACTCCAAAGCCACCAACGCTTCGAGATTTTGTCGCCCCTGGGGTAGGGTCCACGCTGTATGAGACAGACAATCAGTATGAACAAGAACTTTTGGCAGGTAGGTCTACTGTGCATTTAGTATTGTAGTCTGCACCATTATAGTTGTTGGTGTGAAAGGTTAGGGTAGACAGACAGATGGATGATATGATAAGAATCCTGGGCTTAATTTCTGGTGGTAAATAAGATAATATTGACAGAAGTGTATTTGTGGATCAGTTGCAGCTCCACATTGATACTGTATTTTGTGTCTGAAGAAATGTCAGACCAGTTTTTGTTAGATCTATTTTGTGTGAATAAGTGTCTGAAGAAATGTCAGACCAGTTTTTGTTAGATCTATTTTGTGTGAATAAGTGTCTGAAGAAATGTCAGACCAGTTTTTGTTAGATCTATTTTGTGTGAATAAGTGTCTGAAGAAATGTCAGACCAGTTTTTGTTAGATCTATTTTGCCTGTCTGTTAACACTTTCTACCCCACCTATGTTGACCAAGTTTTGTTTAGTCAAGACCAGCTGTGCTGCAGCAGGTCACTCTGAATTGTAGTGACCGTGTAGTAGCTGTGTATCAACACGCTGGAATGCAGGCGTTAGATTGACGTTACAGGAAGTGACTGAAGCTAACAGTCTGAGCATATATATGCTTACCTGGTCAGGTAGAGCCATATGAGTGGGTACGGATATATCCGTACCTGGGAGACAATGAGTTAAGATAATGCCGGTTTACAAAATGCCTGGTGTGAACACTAATTATTTTCTTTGCCCGTGCAGGGGTACCACAATCACACCCGTGCCAAGCTGACCAGGTGTTGGTAATGGCCAGTGACCACAAGTACAAGAAGGTGCTGCGGAAGGATTATCCGGAATGTGCCGAGCGGTGGTACCCACCCACTGAAGGAGAAAAGGAGAAGAACTTTGACAGCGTCAGCGTGCAATCCATCAAGTGTGAGCGTGGCGCCAAGAGATGGCAAAAGCTGCCCGAGCTGTATGATGTAGGTTGTTTTCTGTTGTAATGTCATTATAAACTTTTAAGATATTCTAACTTTAGGTGTACAACACAGTTTACGCTGAGCATTTTTAATTCATTGTAAGTTTATTAACGGAAAGGGGAGACGAGAGAGGGTATACAAGAAAGATAGTTAGTGTGTGTGTGTGTGTGTGTGTGCGGACGAGCCTGCGTGCTTGTGCGTGTGTAAATGTGGGTGTCTGTATCCATGAGTGATTGCAAAGAATGTTATGGATCTTTTTAGTGGAATTTTAAACTGTTAGTGATTGTCAGATTGAGATGTTATTTATGTTTTAAACCGCCTGACACTGCAAGGCAATTTTCCTTGTTTTTTTTATAAGGACAGTAAAATCTTTGAATCTTGAGTCTTGAGTCTTGAGTCTTGTTGTTCTGCAGTGGTACCTTTGATGAAAGGACATGCACCCCTGTGGCCGAGGTCTTGTCGGCAACGTAGCGGCTTTACGCATATGCGCAGAGCCTACGGACACCGTAAGATGAAAACGTGGTGGGCATGACGCGAGCGTAGCGAAACTTGCGCCGCTACGTTCACTGTAAAGTTACGACAGCTCCCCCCCCTGTCGTAAACATTTGCGCAGCACGCGTGTGGCGAAAAAACATGGCGGGCAGCACGTTATTTTTTCGGATGCTTTTGCGGCGGAACTTCAGCCGTCAACGGATGTTGCTGAACAGATTCTCATTGCTTTGCTTCTTTTTTTCCAGCAAGGTGTGGATTTCAACTTCACTAAAATGTCCGCCGCAGTGCTTTGGAGCTCCAGCTTCGACAACGTGATAAAGAACAAAACGAATACTATATTACGTAATCAAACACAACATCATGACGTAAAGTACACAAAAAGAAAGAATTCTCTGTATCGCCGAGACTAATAGACTTCCTTGAGGCTTTTGACGTCACTAGTTAGACGCGACTTCACGGGATATACTCCTTCTCTAAAAATTGTACAACTTTGCGCACAGCGTTAGCTCCTTACGTATTTCGTTACTCCGCAAACGACTAAGCAAGCGTCATGACCACCAAGTTACGCATTTGCAGAGCTACGGAATACGTAGGCTTTACGTGTTCGTAACTCCATGCGTAACCTAACTTATTTGCGCAACCGACAAGACCTCGGCCACAGGTAAATTTTTATTTGAGGTCGACAAAATGTTTTGGACACAAAATTGTGGTTGATGTAAATTAGTCATTTGAGCTTGACAATATGTTTTGGACACTTTCAGGACACTTTCGAGGCACTGAAGGTTGTACCACCAGGCTACGAACCAGATTATAAACCTCCAAGTGATGCCGCGGCCAACAGACAAGTCAAACAGAACAGCACGCTGACAAAAATTTGTGAGATGCTCATTGATATGATTTTTTCCTGGGTTAAATTAGTATTTTCCAGTGTGTTGTTGGGGGGGGGGGGGGGCTGGGGGTGATGGCAATTGTGTGTGTGTGTATGTTTGGTCTCTATAAGCAGTATGTTTTTGTGTGTGTGTGTGTGTGTTTGTCTGTGTGTCTGTTTGTCTGTCTTTCTTTCTGTGTGTATGTGTCGATGCATATATATATATTCTTGCACATTCACATGTGCTCTTCAGTACTGAGAATAATAATAATAATACGAATATTTATAACGCGCACATATCTCACCAACAGGCGACTCAAGGCGCACATACACTCATTCACACACACGGAGACTTAAAGTCACCAACACACACACACCATCAACCATTAAAATATGTACAGTTATTCAGGGTGGGATGGGGTGGGCAGTGTAGAATGCATGGATTATGTGGAAAAAAGGAATGTCTTGAGTGCAGATTTGAATTATTCGAGGGACTGTTGTTGACGGAGGGGGAGAGGTAGTGTGTTCCATTGGCTAGGTGCTTGGAAAGAAAATGAGCGTTGACCTGCTGTTTTGAGTTTGGTGTGGGGGATGTTGAGCTTGAGGGAGTCGGCAGATGATCTGAGTGCTCGTGAAGGGACATAGCGAGAGAGAGAGAGTCGGAGAGATAGGCATGGGCGAGACCATGGAGGCATTTGTAGGTGAGAGTGTTGATTTTGTATGTGGTAATGTTTTGTTCCACAGAAACTTAAGTTAAGCCCCATTTTAACATCCCCTCAATATAAGACTTCACTCCTTTTAAGACCCTAGCTGCTTTCTCAGAGTTTATGTGTTCATTTTCTAACATCTGGAAATGTTCCTCCCTTTTACATTTGAGACCTGAATTTCCTCAGATTTTGTTTCGGTCTTTTAAGGGGGTACCATTGTATCTGCTTTCACTGATCACTTGTAGTGCACGAGTGGAGATCGAAGTGGAATCTCAGTGGCCAGTACGCAGATGCAACATTTGATGACATCATCAGAGACATGGCGGATATCCAGCCCCATGTTCGAATGAAGGCCATCGCAACGGCTGGGAAGGCAGCTGAGTATAAGCCCCCGTCAGGTCTAGGCATTAAGATTGGAAGTCAACTGAAGGTGGATGACCCTGTATCTGTAAGTTCTCAACTGAAAATATCATGTTTTTGTGTGTGTGTGGGGGGGGGGGGGGGGAGAGGGAGAGTGGGGGTGGTGTGCGTGTGTGTGTGTGTGTTGTGCATACTTGACTTTATTCAGTTGCTATAGAAGGGTGTGTCAGTGTTGAAATGTTTGAAAGGCACAGTTATTT
Source organism: Littorina saxatilis (assembly GCF_037325665.1). Classification (NCBI taxonomy): domain Eukaryota; kingdom Metazoa; phylum Mollusca; class Gastropoda; order Littorinimorpha; family Littorinidae; genus Littorina; species Littorina saxatilis. The sequence continues at coordinate 3,706,884 of NC_090256.1, read as the reverse complement.
GTCATTGTGCTGTGGGAAAAAGATTTCAAACAGAAAGTACCACATTTTCTCTGCTTCTCCTGGCCTCCCACCTCCACTCCAGCCCTCATTATTTTCTCAAAGACAAGAAACAACAAATGCATCAGTTAACGACCGGTATGCATAACCTCACTCTCTGCAGAGTGTACCTGAGCGTGTTTACGTGGCACTGGACTGTCTGCTTGGAGACTCTAATGCTGAAGTTCGCAGGGCGGCTGCTATAACCCTCTATGCCTTGGAGCGTCCAACAGAGAAGGTAAATTTTGCATGTGATCTAGCTTGTCATGTTCATTATCATTGTTTCCTTTGTGTATTTCAGTAGCTTCTTCTTCATTCTTTTACTTCTGTGAGGTGACATTTTGAAAAATGATAGAGTTGTAGGCAGCATTTAAAAGTAAAACTTATCACGTTCTAAATGAAACAAAGTTTGAGAAGACGTCATGATGCAAATCATGCAATAATGGCGCCAGTTAAACATTCTGTTGTTTCTCCTGCATGTCTCCCCTAAACCATGAATTTAGATAACGAAGTTTGTCTCAGTGACTAATTACCTCATTTCAGCAGGAACAATTATCTTGTAAGGTCACCGCTAGGCTCAGTGAATTTATCAGGATCGTATAAGACATGAAAGGAGAGTTCCACTGTAATTGTGGATTTGTCTTGACCCTGGCAGGCAAAGACGATCCTGCGCGACGCGCTGCAGTCAGAGACCTCGTCAGAGCGTTGGGCTGCAGCACAGTGCCTGGCCCACTTCGGGGTGTGTGACTCTCAGGTGGTGGATGAGATCATCAGGCAGATGCTGAATTCCGAAGAACCCATCAAGCATGAACAGGGCATCGCTCTGCTGTCCAAAGTTAGCAACAGCACGGTGAGTACAGCCAAAAATGGGTCAATGGCCAATATATATGTGCTGTCCAAAGTTAGCAACAGCACGGTGAGTACAGCCAAACATGGGTCAATGGCCAATATATATGTGCTGTCCAAAGTTAGCAACAGCACGGTGAGTCACAGCCAAACATGGGTCAATGGCTAATATATATGTGCTGTCCAAAGTTAGCAACAGCACGGTGAGTCACAGCCAAACATGGGTCAATTCATGTGCTGTCCAAAGTTAGCAACAGCACGGTGAGTCACAGCCAAACATGGGTCAATGGCTAATATATATGTGCTGTCCAAAGTGAGCAACAGCACGGTGAGTCACAGCCAAACATGGGTCAATGGCCAATATATATGTGGTGTCCAAAGTGAGCAACAGCACGGTGAGTCACAGCCAAAAATGGGTCAATGGCTAATATATATGTGCTGTCCAAAGTTAGCAACAGCACGGTGAGTCACAGCCAAAAATGGGTCAATGGCCAATATATATGTGCTGTCCAAAGTTAGCAACAGCACGGTGAGTCACAGCCAAAAATGGGTCAATGGCCAATATATATGTGCTGTCCAAAGTTAGCAACAGCACGGTGAGTCACAGCCAAAAATGGGTCAATGGCCAATATATATGTGCTGTCCAAAGTGAGCAACAGCACGGTGAGTACAGCCAAACATGGGTCAATGGCCAATATATATGTGCTGTCCAAAGTGAGCAACAGCACGGTGAGTACAGCCAAAAATGGGTCAATGGCCAATATATATGTGCTGTCCAAAGTTAGCAACAGCACGGTGAGTCACAGCCAAACATGGGTCAATGGCTAATATATATGTGCTGTCCAAAGTTAGCAACAGCACGGTGAGTCACAGCCAAACATGGGTCAATGGCTAATATATATGTGCTGTCCAAAGTTAGCAACAGCACGGTGAGTCACAGCCAAACATGGGTCAATGGCTAATATGTGCTTTATGATCTTTTCCCCGACTCACAAGTGGTGGAGTCTGACTGGGCAGATCCTTGCCTTGAGGAGCCCATACACAGCATCAAGATGCTGTACACAATTGGTCTGGCTAGTGTAGATCTTCTGTTTGATCATATCCTGGATTCTTCAGGTTGTCAAGAACTGACTCATTGCTCTGCTGTGCCAAATCAGCAAGTTCAGCACAATGGGTTCTGCCAACCATTGGTTAGTGGCTAGTGAAGATCTGCTACGTTATATGGTCATTATCCTCGACTCTCAGGTGGTGGGTGAGACAAATCAAGCAGTCCCTAGCTTGTGAAGAACCCATCAAACACAAGCAGGTCATTGCTGATTCTCTGCTGTCCAAGATCAGCACAAAGACTTGCATGGTTAACGGCTAAAGTGGATCTGCTATTGTATCTTATCCTCGACTCTCAGATGGTGGGTAAGATCATCAGGCAGATGCTAGCTTCTGAAAACCCCATCTAGCATGAACAGGGCATTGCTCTGCTGTCCAAAATTAGCAACTAATGCAGTGAGTACTGCCCAAGAAGGGTCAAATGGCTAATGTAGAATTGGTGAAGAACTGATAGATTATGCACCATTTTTACTCTCAATTTTGGTGCATTCACACTTGATTTGCATATCAAAAGAAATCATGCATTAATATGTACATTGCCTTTGCTCCAAATGTTTTCATGCATCTGTGGAACAAAACAAAACTGACCCAGCTCTCTCTTCACAGACGTTGGTGCACTGCTTGGTAGCAGAACAACTGAACAGCAGCAGTTGGCGCTACAGAGTTATAGCTTGCAAGATTCTGCCAGCACTCTACGGAAACATTAACAAGGTGAGCATACACAGTGAACAAATTCAGTATTGACATACCAGAAAATCTGATTTATCAGAGAAACCCTGGCCTAGCAAATGTTTGGCACCACCAGAGTTGACAGAATGTTGGAGACTTTTCACTCAGTACATAGCTTCCAGAACTTTTTGATACAGTGATACCTGCAATCAAAGGAGACCCACCGTACCACGACCCACCGTACCACGACCCACCGTACCACGACCCACCGTACCACGACCCACCGTACCACGACCCACCGTACCACGACCCACCGTACCAACCAAAAGTGTCCCCACATTGCAGGTGTCCTTTCATGAGAAGTTAATTTGAGACAGGTTAGACAACCAAAGGTGTCCTTTGTTGTTAGATGTCCTCTCATCAGAGGCACACCACATGGCAGGAAAAGCTGTACAGTGGTAATTGTGATGAAAGGACACCCATAAGACAGATGAAGGTGCCCATACATTGCCAGTGTTGTTTTATGACTGGTTAACAGTGGTAATTGTGATGAAAGGACACCCATAAGACAGATGAAGCCCATACCTTGCCAGTGTTGTTTTATGACTGGTTAACAGTGGTAATTGTGATGAAAGGACACCCGGCCCGCATAAGACAGATGAAGGTGCCCATACATTGCCAGTGTTGTTTTATGACTGGTTAACAGTGGTAATTGTGATGAAAGGACACCCAAAAGACAGATGAAGCCCATACATTGCCAGTGTTGTTTTATGACTGGTTAACAGTGGTAATTGTGATGAAAGGACACCCATAAGACAGATGAAGGTGCCCATACATTGCCAGTGTTGTTTTATGACTGGTTAACAGTGGTAATTGTGATGAAAGGACACCCATAAGACAGATGAAGGTGCCCATACATTGCCAGTGTTGTTTTATGACTGGTTAACAGTGGTAATTGTGATGAAAGGACACCCAAAAGACAGATGAAGCCCATACCTTGCCAGTGTTGTTTTATGACTGGTTAACAGTGGTAATTGTGATGAAAGGACACCCATAAGACAGATGAAGGTGCCCATACATTGCCAGTGTTGTTTTATGACTGGTTAACAGTGGTAATTGTGATGAAAGGACACCCATAAGACAGATGAAGGTGCCCATACATTGCCAGTGTTGTTTTATGACTGGTTAACAGTGGTAATTGTGATGAAAGGACACCCATAAGACAGATGAAGGTGCCCATACATTGCCAGTGTTGTTTTATGACTGGTTAACAGTGGTAATTGTGATGAAAGGCCACCCATAAGACAGATGAAGCCCATACCTTGCCAGTGTTGTTGTATGACTGGTTAACAGTGGTAATTGTGATGAAAGGACACCCATAAGACAGATGAAGCCCATACCTTGCGAGTGTTGTTTTATGACTGGTTAACAGTGGTAATTGTGATGAAAGGCCACCCATAAGACAGATGAAGCCCATACCTTGCGAGTGTTGTTTTATGACTGGTTAACAGTGGTAATTGTGATGAAAGGACACCCATAAGACAGATGAAGCCCATACCTTGCGAGTGTTGTTGTATGACTGGTTAACAGTGGTAATTGTGATGAAAGGACACCCATAAGACAGATGAAGGTGCCCATACATTGCCAGTGTTGTTGTATGACTGGTTAACAGTGGTAATTGTGATGAAAGGACAACCATAAGACAGATGAAGCCCATACCTTGCCAGTGTTGTTTTATGACTGGTTAACAGTGGTAATTGTGATGAAAGGACAACCATAAGACAGATGAAGCCCATACCTTGCCAGTGTTGTTGTATGACTGGTTAACAGTGGTAATTGTGATGAAAGGACAACCATAAGACAGATGAAGCCCATACATTGCCAGTGTTGTTGTATGACTGGTTAACAGTGGTAATTGTGATGAAAGGACAACCATAAGACAGATGAAGGTGCCCATACATTGCCAGTGTTGTTTTATGACTGGTTAACAGTGGTAATTGTGATGAAAGGACAACCATAAGACAGATGAAGCCCATACCTTGCCAGTGTTGTTGTATGACTGGTTAACAGTGGTAATTGTGATGAAAGGACACCCATAAGACAGATGAAGGTGCCCATACATTGCCAGTGTTGTTTTATGACTGGTTAACAGTGGTAATTGTGATGAAAGGACACCCATAAGACAGATGAAGGTGCCCATACATTGCCAGTGTTGTTGTATGACTGGTTAACAGTGGTAATTGTGATGAAAGGACACCCATAAGACAGATGAAGGTGCCCATACATTGCCAGTGTTGTTGTATGACTGGTTAACAGTGGTAATTGTGATGAAAGGACACCCATAAGACAGATGAAGGTGCCCATACATTGCGAGTGTTGTTGTATGACTGGTTAACAGGGGAACCCCCCCCCTCTCCATTTAAGACATCCCCCTTTTAAGACCTAAGCATCTTTGATTTTCTATTCATAGCCTCTGTAAATTTAAGGGGGGGGGGGGGGGGGGGGTTCCGCTGTTCTTTTGTCAAGATAATACACAAAAGGTCAATTAAAAGTGTTCAGTGAAACCTCCCTTTCAAGATCCAAATAATGACTCCCCCCCCCCCCCCCCCCCCCCCCCCGTCCCCAAGACAATAGCTTTTTACATTTAGTCAAGTTTTGACTTAATGTTTTAACATAGAGGGGGGAATCGAGACGAGGGTCGTGGTGAATGTGTGTGTGTGTGTGTGTGTAGAGCGATTCAAAGTAAACTACTGGACCGATCTTTATGAAATTTTTCATGAGAGTTCCTGGGTATGATATCCCCAGACATTTTTTTCATTTTTTCGATAAATGTCTTTGATGACGTCATATCCGGCTTTTTGTAAAAGTTGAGGCGGCACTGTCACACCCTCATTTTTCAATCAAATTGATTGAAATTTTGGCCAAGCAATCTTCAACAAAGGCCGGACTTTGGTATTGCATTTCAGCTTGGAGGCTTAAAAATTAATTAATGATTTTGGTCATTAAAAATCTGAAAATTGTAATTAAATTTTTTTTTTTTTAAACGATCCAAAATTACATTTATCGTATTCTTCATCATTTTCTGATTCCAAAAACATATACATATGTTATATTCGGATTAAAAACAAGCTCTGAAAATTAAAAATAATGATTAAATTAAATTTCCGAAATCGATTTAAAAACAATTTTATCTTATTCCTTGTCCGTTCCTGATTCCAAAAACATATATAGATATGATATGTTTGGATTAAAAACACATTCAGAGAGTTAAAAAGAATAGAGATATAGAAAAGCGTGCTATCTTCCTCAGCGCAACCTCTACCATGCTTTTCTGGATTGTTAATTTCACTGCCTTTGCCACGAGCGGTGGACAGACTATGCTACGAGTGTACGGTCTTACGGAAAAAATGCAATGCGTTCAGTTTCATTCTGTGAGTTCGACTGAGCTTGACTAAATGTTGTATTTTCGCCTTACGCGACTTGTTGAGATTGTCTTGGATCATTAGGTAAGTTTACCTCCATTCTAAGACTGAAAAATGAGTGAACGTGGGAGTTTCAGCCTATGTACAAAGAAGAAGAAGAATAAACAAACAAATGTGAAGCATTTTTGACAATGAACTGTGTGCAGGATATAACCCATAAGCTCACAGAGCTGATGTGGCACGACTGGCACACAGAGGTACGGCGTGCAGCTGCCCAATGCTTGGGCAAGACTTCACATGGCCGTGACGTGCACGATGACGTCAGGCGCTGCATTGTCTATGGCAATGAGCGTACCAAGCTGGAAGCTATCAGTCGTCTTGGGCAACTTGGTATGTTTAAAATTGTTGGACAAAAAAATGGGTGGATATTGTACCAAGACATATGTACACAATTTTAAAAAAATCTGTATACATGACGTTCAGCTTTTGGCTGTATTAACTGCTGGAGTTGTGTCCCTTTTTCTCTTCTTTCCATGATTCCTTCTTGACTAGTCGTGCGCACACACACACACACACACAAAACACACACACACACACACAAAACACACACACACATGTTCTCTCTGTCGCTCTCCAACAGTTGTACAAGAACAATTTTTTCACCCACAGGTATCATGACAGCCAAACTGCTGCCGTCATTCCTGCAGTGTTTTGATGACCAGTACGTGTCCATTCGCTCCGAGTGCTGCATTACCTGCGGCAATCTGCAGATCAAAGAGGAACAGATTCAGAACAAGCTCGTCCACCTTGCAACCTTTGACCCCATCTGGAAGGTCAAGGCTCTGGCTATTCAGGGTATGATACTTTGTTCATGTGTGTGTGTGTGTATGTGTTTGTTCATGTGTGTGTGTGTGTGTATGTGTGTGTGTGTGTGATTTTGTGTGTGTGTGTGCATGAGTGTCTTCAGCTAAAGAAGTTGAAAATACAGTTTTACCTGATTCGTACTCAGAAGGACAGATCAGATGCTGCGATATATATTTCACAGCTCTAGGCAAGATCACTGGTAATAACAACGGCAGTGAAGACATTCTCGCTGTGGAACCTGAGGTATGAGACGAGGGAGTCTAGGCACACAGTAAAAGCACCGCATTATTCATCCCATTGTGTACAACTTTGGGCAGGCTCGGTGTTTCAAGGAGTGCCTGCTGTGGGCCATGAGATACGAGGGTTACATATAAGGGAACATTTTGCCATGGACCCTGAGGGGGACCCGGTTAGCTCAGTTGGTAGAGCACTGGACTTGTGATCCTAAGGTCCCAGGTTTGACTCCGAGCCGGGTCGGACACGGGTCAACTTAATTTATGTGCAGACCCAGAGACGGTAGCCATGTCCCACCCCCGTGTCACCACAGTGGCACGTAAAAGCCCTCAGTCATTCTGCCATAAGTGCAGATAGCTGATACCACCTAAACACACATACACTTGTGTATCTCATCAAAAGCGATAAAGGCGTAAAACTCGAATTACCATATAACCCATATCTAGTCCTTGAAGAGGCGAAATATTTAGCCGGTAGGACATGAAGCATTCTCTATTTTTGGACCCTGAGATGTGAGACAAGAAACAGTGAATCTCGGCACACAGAAAAGCACAGCATTAATAACCACGTGTGTATACTTTGCAGCGCTGGGCAGGACTGGTGTTGTGACGGAGTCTATCAAGGAGTGCCTGCTGTGGGCCATGAGATACGAGGAGAAAGCGGGAGTCAGGGCGGAGGCCTGCCACTCGCTGATGGCGCTGGACATAATGGACGATGATGTCATCTCCATCCTGCAAGAGCGCCTCCTGGTGGAGACCAGCCAGCTTGTGCGAGAGTGAGTCATCACAATAGACGATTTTTGGAAATAACTCTGTCGGGTTTGTATGAGTTGTGGAAGAGTGACTGCCCTTGCTTCCGACACACCCCTCGCTAGTGATTGGCCCCTCCAATGTTTGTCAGAGGACACACCCCTCGCTAGTGATTGGCCCCTCCAATGTTTGTCAGAGGACACACCCCTTGCTAGTGATTGGCCCCTCCAATGTTTGTCAGAGGACACACCCCTCGCTAGTGATTGGTCCCTCCAATGTTTGTCAGAGGACACACCCCTTGCTAGTGATTGGCCCCTCCGATGTTTGTCAGAGGACACACCCCTTGCTAGTGATTGGCCCCTCCAATGTTTGTCAGAGGACACACCCCTTGCTAGTGATTGGCCCCTCCAATGTTTGTCAGAGGACACACCCCTTGCTAGTGATTGGTCCCTCCAATGTTTGTCCTGGTGTTTTGGACACACCCCTTGCTAGTGATTGGTCCCTCCAATGTTTGTCAGAGGACACACCCCTCGCTAGTGATTGGTCCCTCCAATGTTTGTCAGAGGACACACCCCTTGCTAGTGATTGGCCCCTCCAATGTTTGTCAGAGGACACACCCCTCGCTAGTGATTGGTCCCTCCAATGTTTGTCAGAGGACACACCCCTTGCTAGTGATTGGCCCCTCCAATGTTTGTCAGAGGACACACCACTCGCTAGTGATTGGTCCCTCCAATGTTTGTCAGAGGACACACCCCTCGCTAGTGATTAGCCCCTCCAATGTTTGTCAGAGGACACACCCCTGACTAGTGATGTTGGCCCCTCCAATGTTTGTCAGAGGACACACCCCTCGCTGGTGATTGGCCCCTCCAATGTTTGTCAGAGGACACACCCCTCGCTGGTGATAGGCCCCTCCAATGTTTGTCAGAGAACATACCCCTTGCTAGTGATTGGCCCCTCCAATGTTTGTCAGAGGACACACCCCTTGCTAGTGATTGGCCCCTCCAATGAGAGGACACACCCCTCGCTAGTGATTGGCCCCTCCAATGTTTGTCAGAGGACACACCCCTCGCTAGTGATTGGCCCCTCCAATGTTTGTCAGAGGACACACCCCTCGCTAGTGATTGGCCCCTCCAATGTTTGTCAGAGAACACACCCCTCGCTAGTGATTGGTCCCTCCAATGTTTGTCAGAGGACACACCCCTCGCCAGTGATTGGCCCCTCCAATGTTTGTCAGAGGTTTGGCAAGGGAGGGTATATTCATTCCTCCACAACCCATACACACCCGATAGAGTTATTTTTAGAATTCGTCTATTTTCTCTCTAACTCTCAATTCATGTTAAGTCAAAACATTTATTTTGATCAGTCCTATAAGGGTACGTGAAAATTCACAATAACAAGGGGAACTACATGTCCTTTCTCACATACAGTACTTTCTTTGTCATCGCGCTAGTTCTGCTTTACAGTAAAGTATAGTAAAGATTTGTCGGTTTTGGACATCAGGGCTGCAGAAGAAAAAAAAATTAAAATAAGTCAAGAAGGTTTAGTGGGGGGCATTTTTACAATGAGATGGTGCATATTTTCAGCAGATAGTATAGCTCTGTACGTAGTTATATGTACATGCACTTACAGCCTGAGTGTTTTTAGCCTAACGGTGACAACACTGTCAAATTTGCTGCACAATGGTACCGGCCATGTGAGGCCCCCTCCAATGAGAGGACACGTACTCCCAAGAAAGGACACCTTCTGTTGTTCCTTTGTCTATAAAAAAAAACCCACCTAATATATACCTGTCACGAGAGGCCAGCTGCAATGTACGGCCTTTTTTGGCAGGTCCCAAGGGTGTCCTTTCGTTGCAGGTCCCAAGGGTGTCCTTTCGTTGCAGGTCCCAAGGGTGTCCTTTCGTTGCAGGTCCCAAGGGTGTCCTTTCGTTGCAGGTCCCAAGGGTGTCCTTTCGTTGCAGGTCCCAAGGGTGTCCTTTCGTTGCAGGTCCCAAGGGTGTCCTTTCGTTGCAGGTACCACTGTTCTTGCCTAGGAACTTCCAAAATATTGGGCTGTTTGCCAGAACTGAAAACAAGTCGCGTAAGGCGAAAATACAACATTTAGTCAAGTAGCTGTCGAACTCACAGAATGAAACTGAACGCAATGCAACGCAGCAAGACCGTATACTCGTAGCATCGTCAGTCCACCGCTCATGGCAAAGGCAGTGAAATTGACAAGAAGAGCGGGGTAGTAGTTGCGCTGAGAAGGATAGCATGCTTTTCTGTACCTCTCTTTGTTTTAACTTTCTGAGCGTGTTTTCAATCCAAACATATCATATCTATATGTTTTTGGAATCAGGAACCGACAAGGAATAAGATGAAAGTGTTTTTAAATTGATTTCAAAAATTTAATTTTGATCATAATTTTTATGTTTTTAATTTTCAGAGCTTGTTTTTAATCCAAATATAACATATTTATATGTTTTTGGAATGAGAAAATGATGGAGAATAAGATGAACGTAAATTTGGATCGTTTTATAAAAAAAATAATATTTTTACAATTTTCAGATTTTTAATGACCAAAGTCATTAATTAATTTTTAAGCCACCAAGCTGAAATGCAATACCGAAGTCCGGGCTTTGTCGAACATTACTTGACCAAAATTTCAACCAATTTGGTTGAAAAATGAGAGCGTGACAGTGCCGCCTCAACTTTCACGAAAAGCCGGATATGACGTCATCAAAGACATTTATCAAAAAAATGATAAAAACGTCTGAGGATATCATACCCAGGAACTCTCATGTCAAATTTCATAAAGATCGGTCCAGTAGTTTAGTCTGAATCGCTCTACACACACACACAGATAGACAGACACACACACATACACCACGACCCTCGTCTCGATTCCCCCCTCTATGTTAAAACATTTAGTCAAAACTTGACTAAATGTAAAAGCGAACATTGCGGCAGACTCTCTGCAACCTCGCAGCAACCCAGTTGCCGCAACCTCGCTTTAGACTAGTCTACCACTAGGTTGCGGTGAGGGCTTTCAGCAAATGCAATGCGTCTTTTTTTCTCAGTGAAATGGTGGAAGCCCTGCAGATAGTGGGCCTGAGCGCCACAGAGGACATGGACATGGTGGCTCAGATCAAGGGTGAGGTGCGGAAGCTGTGTAAGAGGGACGTCATCGCCTCCCAGATCGTCCTCAGCGAAGCTGATGAAATGCGCCAGCAGAATCTCAGCAACATGATCTACCAAACCCGGGAAGAATTGGAGGTAAGTGTGTTTGTAACAATTGCTTGATACTGAATATGTGCCACCTGGTGAGGCAGTCGAGGTTCTGTAATTAAGCTGCAGTAGAGCCCTGTTGAATTTTTTTTGCGAAGAAAATGATTTTTTACGCCCTTGCGGCAGAGCAATGAGGGGCATCAAAAAGTGTTCTGCTTTGAGCACTGAGCTGTTTATAGAGAGCTCTCTTTGACAGGGTGTGGTTGCTATGCTTTCTGTTATGGAAGCCATGCACGCACTTATTGCGGCTGTAGCCGGCCGGTTTATGGCCGAGGGGATCCAGTAATGATGTGCATACGTGAACCTCAGCAAATGTTTGAAGGTGTTTTTTTAAGATATTATTGTTTTATATTTTAGAGGGTTATTAATTTAGTTAAAACTCACCTGGGGGGGGGGGGGGGGGGTAAATTAGGGTATCCAACAAATTAGGTGGTGAATTACAGTGTACTTGCCATTGTTATCTTTTTTCCATTTTTTTTGGACCCCCTAATTTACCCCCCCCCCCTCCCCCCAAGACCTTGCTTCCCAGAATGTTCTGTTCATAACCTCTGTAAATTTACTTCTCCATTGTAGGAGCTTCCTCTTTTGTTAGACCTCTTCAAATTTGCTCAGTCATTTTTAGTTGGTCTTAAGCCTGTCCTTTATTGGGCAGAGTCGATTACATGAAGTATACTTCGCAAAGTCGATTACATGAAGGATACTTCACAAAGTCGATTACATGAAGTATACTTCGTAAAGTCGATTACATGAAGTATTACTTCGCATAGTCGATTACATGAAGGATACTTCACAAAGTCAATTACATGAAGGATACTTCACAAAGTCGATTACATGAAGGATACTTCGCAAAGTCGATTACATGAAGTATACTTCGTAAAGTCGATTACATGAAGTATACTTCGCAAAGTCGATTACATGAAGGATACTTCACAAAGTCGATTACATGTAGGATACTTCGCAGAGCTGGCCGCACGAAACTTTAGCACTGAGTTTTTGGAAAAAATACTTGGCGAAGTCTTAACGAAGTCGACTTTGGGCTCAATTAAGGACCGATTTTAAGAGTCCAGCTGCACTGTACTAAGTAACATTTTAAGAGTCCAGCTGCACTGTACTAAGTAATATTTCAAGAGTCCAGCTGCACTGTACTAAGTAACATTTTAAGAGTCCAGCTGCACTGTACTAAGTAACATTTTAAGAGTCCAGCTGCACTGTACTAAGTAACATTTTAAGAGTCCAGCTGCACTGTACTAAGTAACATTTTCATTGTGAGAACTTTTATTTTGTTGCATCTAGCGAATGTGGCCCAAGCGGAACAAGTTTTTCAAGATGGAAAATGGCGAGGAGTATGAATTCTATTTAAATTATCAGAGCGCAAAAGAGAAGGCTGCAGAGGTACCAGTTATAAAAACCCTGTTTGTTGTTAACTGCATGGTGACCAACTTGCTGCAATGTTCTGAGTTTTGCGAGAAAACCAGTTCCTTGGAACTTTTATTTTGTGAAATTCCATTTTTAGAAGTTCTGTTTAATACATGTTTTGTTCTTCAGGAGTTAATAATTTTCAATGCTTGGGCTTTAAGTTGTTTGTATTTTTCAGTTTAAAGGAGATAGGTTTGAATGTTCTAATTTGTTGCTTGAATTTTTTTTTCTTGTAACGTTTGGTTCAGCTATTGATCACTTTTGAGACATATATTTTGTTATTCTTTTTATCTGCCTTTCTATTCAGCTCACATAGCAATATATCTTGATTTCATAGTGCAGGCTAAAATATTATAAAGCAATAACTTCTTTAAAGATGTGTCATGGCTTTGGCCTTTTATAATGAGGGAACAAATAGACACAGTCACACACACACACACACACACACACACACACACACACACACACACACACACACACCAGACGGAACAAAGCAAAACCATGTTCTCATTGATTCTGAAGTAGCACGTGCCAGGACTCATCTAAACTTCTATTTTTGTATGTAGGTGGGTGGGAAACAAACCACTTTCTGTCGTTTACAACCATTTAACGAAACCCTCGTCTTTCTTTCAGGAAAAACAGGATGAGCGCAAAGAGACAGCCCGTGAGCGCCTCAAATCTCCGACATGTGCCAGTGAGAAGGCCACACCCCAAGCATCACCAGAGTCACCGTCCAAGGAGCAGGAAGAGGACGAACATTCTGCTGGGTCACTTGACACTTCTCCGGAGCCTTTCAGCCGCGAAGGAACCATGTTCACACCCTCTGCCGACAAAGAACTAGAGGCCATCTTGAACCGGGATGATTCCCAAAGCCAGCCTTCTGGAGAATCTAGCATGAAGTCTCGACCCGTAACTGGTGAGACCAGCACCTCTGGAACGCACACATCACCGGAAACAGCAAGCCAAAATTCTAAGCCGTCTCTCCCCGAGGAGTATATACAGGAGATGGACAGGCAGCTTGGTTCCGCCACAGGCCAGGAGTCCTTCAACCTCAACTTGGGATTGACCCCTGCTCGGTCTCGACTAGGTCTGACCCCGTCAGCCTCGGTGATTGATATGAAAGGATCGGTACTCAGCCTCACTGGACGTCGCACGGTCATCAGCGAGGAGACCATCCTCGAGCGGGAGAAGCTTAACGAGCACATCAGCGCCACCTATGCTGGTCTGAGTGAACGCTACACAGGGATTGCTGACGACCTGGTCAGTCTGGACGGCGGTCTGAACTTGGGTGTCCCTGGTTCCTCCTCCAACTACTTGACCGTCCCAGGGGAGGAGCTTCCTGCACCGCCAGCCGCTCAACCTACGGAGCAAAGCCGGCAGATTGCCGCCGAGTCTGTCGATGGTTCTGAATCCGTTGAAGTAGACGCCTACACTTTAGACACCAGCTCCAATGATGTTAGCAAAGAAGAGGCAGAGCAGGGTGTGGAAGAAGATGGCCATGTGGTTATTTCAGTTGAAGTTTCTTCCTCCGAACACATCTCCGACCAGTCTGAGCTGGTGGAGGATTCTGAGGGATCTGACTCCCAGTCGTACGCAAGTTATTCAACCACATATCCATCCGCAGTGGCAGAGGACATCGCTCAGCATCTTCTTGAAGGTGAGAGCACAGAAGGCAACGTAGACCTCTCCACCATTGATGACAGCACACTCTACACTGGTGGTGCGTCTCAGTACGCCATCTCTGCCAGGTCAGGGAGTGCTGACTCTTCCTTGGACTGAACAGCGTTACTTCCAACCAAAAAAGGACACATATTGTTGAAAGAATCATTTATGAGGTCTGTGATATACCGATTTCAAACAGCATTTGTGTGAAAAAATACATATTTTTGATTGACAGTGGTAAACAATACTGCGTTTGTGTGAACAGATTTTGTTTATTTTTAAATCATGTCTTCGATACACTGATTTCACAGTATATGTGTGAACAGAATCACTTTTTCATGACAATGATATACCAATTTCAAACAGCATTTGTGTGGTTGCGCTTTATCTAAAAATGACACCTTAAGTTCATGTATACACCAGTGGTCAGCATTACATTTACGTCTGTGATACAAACGGAATTTTGACGGGACTGTTTTGGCATTCTTAACTTGGCTCTAATGGATATATTCTAATTATTCCCCCCTCTGCTTCTTTACCTCTGTAAACTTGTACAGCTAGTTATTTTTTGATAAACACCCAGCAACCAAACAAATAACGAGCCAGCAACAGCCTGAATCCTCGATAGCGCAATGGGTTGAGAAGCTGTTCTGTGTCGGAACTACTTTTGCGACTAAAAAGTTCCGAACGCTCTAATGTACGAAGTATACATCTCTGGAGCAAACAATACAAACATACCGCATTTAAATTAACAACTACAGGCTTGAACACATGAATCTCCATATAATATCCATGAGTTCCGTTGTTTTCTGAATCTAGATCTGCCGTGCACAAACGTTCAACACAAGCAAATTCCCAAGGCAAGTAACTCTCATACTTTGTCTACCGACAAGAGTAGTTCCCCTTTCAAATTTCTTTTCACTCCGTTTCTTCGACAACAGATTGCAATCCGATGGTCAGTTTTCAACAATATTTCATTTTATAAACAGATCACACGCAACCAAATGCACACATCTCATCAATTTAAAGAACATAAAGCGGTTTCATACACTATTTTCCCCAGAAAACTGAACTTCATACAGTTTTTAGCGTTGGAACACGGGTGCAAAAGTTCGTCTGCTAGTCCCATTTGACGAAAGAACATTATCCTAAGCGATACCAAAACATGAACAGAACACACAATATCTGCCTTTACCGCCACAGCAGAATAACAACATATCTGTTTACTTGATTTTTAGTCCAAAACAGGGAAACTGACAAGAAGTATTAACAGAATGGAATAATTTGCACAGAACTATACAACCGCGCATTGATCGATCGCCTTGCGCAGGTTGACTGGTTGAGTGAATTGGATTCGATCAAACTTTCGCATTAAACTCCTCTTTTCTTTGAATAACTGAAGAAAGGAGGAATAAAAAGGTTACACACCTCGTCTCAGTGATTATTACAAATAATGGTCTCAGCTCGCTGAAGCTCGCATTTTTCATGATCCGCTAACTTCGACCATTATTTTTAATAATCACTGAGACTCGGCATGTAACCTCTACGTATGTCAGACCAGGAAAACAGAACTCATTTGTGTAAATCTACAGACCAAACAAAAAGAAGATGAAAATATGAGCATTTTTTTGTTGCTAAAAAAAAGTGTCCATATAAGTAGCATTGTTCTGCACTGTTTATTTTAAGGGCAGAGGTGGCACGGAATTTTAGCAAACATTTGTTCAAAAACGTGTTTTGGGTTTTTGTTTTTTTCAGGTACTTTGAACATCATAGAATCACTGTGTGTTGTTTATTTTGTCAATTTCATCGTTTATTTTGCAATAAAGTGGTGATTTTCACAGTATGTGTACATGTGTGAGTGCTGCAAGTGTGAGAAATTGCTGAACAATCTATGTTTTCAAGTCCTTGCAACAACCACGATTCCCCGAATAAGCTTGGCAGTAACACATCGAACGGTTGAGCGGGAATTCCCGTTTTCTGTGAACGTTAAAAATAGACATGAACAGTCCGTTATTTCCGTACAACGGCCGGATCGCGCATCAACTTTTTCAGACAGTAATATGAATATTCATGAGAACAACCTCTAACCTTTGAGAAACTTCTCTGGTTGGTCGTTGTCAATGACCACAGTGACGCGCATGCGCAAACTGCCTTATCCGTTGTAAACACAGTGTCGATTCAACGCAGCTTCTTCTTCTTCTTCTTCTTCGGCGTTCCAGGATAAAGCAAGCAGCAATGTCTACTCCGAAATTCGCAAGGATTTTCCCAACGCATTCTTCCCGCAAAAGGAAGAATCAGCTTTCAGATGCTCGAACAACGAGGAAGGAAAAACCAGCAGGCGACGAGAACGCGCCTGAAGTTGGCAGAGCAGAGACAGTTGTTTTGAGAGATAGTGGTGACGCGTATGTTTCGAATCGACTCGGAGTCGAACCTCGGCCAGTTTTGGGCGATGTAAACCGTAATCAGCCTCAAATCGAAGGTATTTCTGCTTCGGCGACGAAACTGAGGAGATTTAGTGGTGCAGGCATCGACCCGAATGCTCAACCACCAGCCGAGCTAAATCGCCGTTCGTGGTGTTTTGCCGAGTGCAGTCAGTTGAACTCGCTTCTCTCTGATGTGAAGTGCCCGGAGTGCGAGGCAGGACATGTGACAATTCGAGTTGGTGACTCGATGGGCTTGTCCCAAGAACTAGTGCTGTGTTGCGACAGCTGCCAGTATTCACGCACAGAGTATTCGTCGCCAAGAGAAAACAACCTCAACCACAGACAAAATGTTCCCTTTGAAGTGAACACAGAGATTGTGCTATACTCTCATGAGATAGGTAAGGGCTACTCCAGTGTGGACAAACTGTGCACAGTCTTTGGAATGCCAGCGATGAACAAGAGTTCCTATCATCGCATAGACAAACGAGTCAATGCCAGCATTGTGGAAGCTACAGATGCCACACTTAACGAAACAGTGGAGTTTGTGAGGGAAGCCTACAGGGAAACATTTCCTCAAGGCAGAGTGAATGCTGTGAATGATGATGGTGAGGAGGACAATGCTTGGGAAGATGATGATGGCATTCTCTGGGTGGATGTTGCCTTTGACGGTACATGGCACAAGAGAGGATTTTCCTCACACTATGGAGTTGGCGTTGTTGTTGATGTTCTGACTGGGTATGTGCTGGACTTCTGTGTGAAATCCACATACTGTCACACATGTGCGATGAACAAAGAAAAACTAGAGGGGATGACCGCTGCTGAGCAACTACAGTGGAAGCAGCTTCACCAGCCTGACTGCAGCATTAACCATGAGGGATCTGCCAAGTCTATGGAGAGGGATGCAGCCTTGGAGTTGTGGGGAAGGTAAGAATACTGTTCTGATAGCCTATACACTCTTCCCTATATCCTTTATTTTCAAATACAGAATAAGACAACATGAATAAGGTTGCGCTAAAAAGTAAAATTTATTTAAAATTGTATAAAGCATGGTACATTGTGGGTGTTTGTTTTTGTTTACAAAGAAAGATGAAGACCAACAAAACACAACACAGAAGCACATATTTTTGCAACAAAACACTGTCCACAAACCCTTCACAAATACATTTTCTTTTGTTGAAAAATCATTAAATGTTCACAATGTCCTAAAGGATCAGGCTGGGAAATTTTTATTGAATCTGCAAATTTCAGAGGAAACCTGATAAACTTTTCTATTGAAAAGAAAAAGTGTCCCAAACAAGTTGGGATCAAACTCATTGTCACCGTGTGTGTGTGTGTGTGTGTGTGTGTGTGTGTGTGTGTGTGTGTGTGTGTGAGAGAGAGGGAGAGAGATGTGTGTATGTATATATTCTAACAAGTACAAGTTAAATGTTCACCCTCTATGAAAAAATCACTTTATACAGACTTAGTACACAAGCAATGTAAATTGGCACACTTTCCAGTAATAATAATACATGTATGTATTTTCTGCTAGGAGAGGGCTCCTGATACTCTTCACTAAAGTAATATCCAAAATCATTTTCATTCGTGGGTCTGCGTCTGTATCTCACCAGGACCTTGTTGGCCCATGAACCCCAGTCTTTTTCATATTTTTTTTCAAAACAGTAGTTATCCAGCCAGTACTTTACACTAAGTTTTTAGAATTTTTCTATGCTGCAGGTCTGTTGAGCGTCACAACCTCAGGTACAGAACCATGCTGTCGGACGGAGATTCCACAGCGTTCAATGCTCTGGCTGCAGCTCAGCCCTACGGTCCCACACGTCCAATCACCAAGCTAGAATGCACCAACCACCTCCCCAAGAGAATGGGCACAGCTCTCCGCAAGGCATCAAAGGATGGAAGGCTTGGTGGAAGAGGGGAGGGGCGACTAACCAAGGAAAAGTGTCAACGCTTGCAAAACTACTTCCGTAGCGCGATTCTCAACAACCTTGAAGATCAGCGAGCCATGGAGCAGGCGATCTGGGCCACTTTTTTCCATGTGACTTCAACTGACGAGGACCCTCACCACGACAGATGTCCAGCCGGGCCAGCCTCATGGTGCTTTTTTCAAAGAGCCAGGGCAGAAGGGCAACCACCACCTCCACACGCAGGGCACAACGGCACCGCCTTGTCCAGGGAAGTCTCGCATGCTGTTCTGCCCATCTACAGGAGAATGACAAATCCCATTCTTCTCAAGCGCGTGGCCCATGGCAAGACCCAGAACAGCAACGAGTCTCTCCACAATGTCATGTGGGGACACTGCCCCAAAGAAGTCTTTGTTGGGAAAGACCGGGTGGAAGCAGCCACCGCTGAGGCTGTTGCAAAGTTCAACAGAGGCAACTTTGCACTGGCACAGGTCATGGACCACATGAGCTTGCCAATTACTGAGCTTACTCATTCTGCTTTGGCCAATAAAGACAAGGTGAGGGTCCAGAAGGCGGAGAGAGCAACAGATGTGGCCGCTGTAGCAGCTCGTAGGGCAAGATGTGCTGGTCGTCAACGTCAGCTGGAGCAGCGAGAAGACCAGGAGGGGGAGGTGTACGGTGCTGGACTGATGGGGGATGGAGGGGAATAAGTACCAACATCATTTGAAGAAGACTCGGAACAATACGTGGACACACCCAGACTCTTTTTTCAGCAATGTGTCTTCATAATGTGTAGAGAAACACTTCACAAACTTTCAAATGCAATTTTCTCTGAATATGGGTTTTCAAGGACGGTATCAACGCGGGAAATGATATTTCGTCAGAACTACTTGTGGTAGAGTTATAATTTTTCTTTTACAGGAGTAAGATTTGATTTTGCTAGACTCTTACAGAGCGGTTTTTGTAAAACCCATCAAAATTTTTTTTTAGAGAATATAATATAAGCCTGATTGGGTATTTTGGGGGCAAAAATTTATATCTCTCAATTTATGCTGCTGAATTCGAACTGGGGTAATTTGGTCAAAATGGCTCTGTATAAGTCTGAAACTGATATCTGGGAGTAATTTTCACTGCATTTGAAGCCTGTAGCTTCAAAAATGTCTTTTGAATTTCATGGGGCGTGGTGTGTAATTTTCGTATTTTTTGGAAGAAATTGGTATTTTTTTATGAAAATATTACTTGCTTGGTCAAAAACTGGGCATGCAGGTGCTTTTTCATGCTTTCTTTCTATAAAGTACCCCTAAACTTCAAAGAAAACTTACAAATATTCAGATTTCATTTTTCGTGCCACCTCTCCCCTTAACTGTCTGGTGAGCTCCTGCCTCACATTTCATATTTATGTACAAGAAATTTTCAAAAATCTCGAGAAAGATTCAAAATGAAGTTCAATTTGGTTTGTTGTTATGTGCATGCATTGATCAGTCAATGACTTAACAAAATCAATGACTGTGCCAATTACAGAAGACCCCCCCCCCCCCCCCCCAACCTCCCAACAACTGTTAATATAGCATGACTTCCCTTCTTTGTCTCTGTTATTCTAGTGAGAAAATATCCCGCGATATTTCTCCGTAGGCCTAAAGTTCGCCCATGACCTAGGACAATAACTTGCGCAGCCGCAGAAACAAGAACAAGTCGCGTAAGGCGAAAATACAATATTTAGTCAAGTAGCTGTCGAACTCACAGAATGAAACTGAACGCAACGCAACGCAGCAAGACCGTATACTCGTAGCATCGTCACTCCACCGCCCGTGGCAAAGGCAGTGCCCGTGGAATTGACAAGAAGAGCGGGGTATTCGTTGCGCTAAGAAGGATAGCACGCTTTTCTGTACCTCTCTTCGTTTTAACTTTCTGAGCGTGTTTTTAATCCAAACATATCATATCTATATATTTTTGGAATCAGGAACCGACAAGGAATAAGATGAAAGTGTTTTTGAATTGATTTCGAAAAAAAAATTTTGATAATAATTTTTATATATTTAATTTTTAGAGCTTGTTTTTAATCCGAATATAACATATTTATATGTTTTTGGAATCAACAAATGATGGAGAATAAGATAAACGTAAATTTGGATCGTTTTATAAATTTTTATTTTTTTTTACAATTTTCAGATTTTTAATGACCAAAGTCATTAATTAATTTTTAAGCCACCAAGCTGAAATGCAATACCGAACCCCGGGCTTCGTCGAAGATTACTTGACCAAAATTTCAACCAATTTGGTTGAAAAATGAGGGCGTGACAGTGCCGCCTCAACTTTCACGAAAAGCCGGATATGACGTCATCAAAGACATTTATCAAAAAAATTAAAAAAACGTTCGGGGATTTCATACCCAGGAACTCTCATGTCAAATTTCATAAAGATCGGTCCAGTAGTTTAGTCTGAATCGCTCTACACACACACACACACACACACAGACACACACACACAACACGCACATACACCACGACCCTCGTCTCGATTCCCCCCTCTATGTTAAAACATTTAGTCAAAACTTGACTAAATGTAAAAAGGAAATCTTTTATGAAAATGGTGACGTTTGACTGGAAGCCAAGCCAATTTGACCTCTTGATTCCGACCATGAACCCGCTGTTGATAATCTGGAAGGTCGTACCAGAGATACAGATCTATCCCTGGTCGTGCCGATTCATAGATTCAACCTACAAACTGCGACCTCGTCTGTGTTCAGATCGTCAAGCAATGCGCGGAATGTTTTATTCTAAAGCCTTATGGCTCGTTTCGACAAGCATTAAACGGATGAAATTAACCACATACAGTTAATTTCTTCAGCAAACTGCAAACGCAGTTGGGTTGGGTGTTTTGTACAGAAATTTCTTCCACACGATAGATTCGCTGATTTGTCTCACGAAGCCCAACACGAACACAGCGATTGCAGAAGCAAACTCTGTACCTACACGACTGAGACACAAGACTGATAATTTCACAGCTGCACTGCCAACAAAGAACAAAGACGTTTTGGGTACTCACGCGGCCTTATCAAGTTTGACCCACGGACCAGCCATTTTTTCGACGGCCGGAGTCCACCGAACCAAAAACAAATGACGTCAAAGTCTCTTTCGTTTTGCGTGTCATGACGTCTTTTTATGACTGAGGAACAAGTCACTCGAAAGTATAAGTAGCTAAAAGTCGTGTGTTGTTGAAACAGCTGAAACACTCTTTTGGGTTGCCGTTTCAATGTTTAACCAAACAGTGAAAAAAAGAAACAATGTTCAGTGGCGAAATGACAGCGGATTGAGCATTTATTCCGGTTGATGAAGGTACATGTCAACCAACAAGACTAGATTTGTAGCAGACGACAAACAAACAAAGTATGTAGTACAGGTCTGTCTTGTGATGATCCGATGATTATGTCGTTATAAAATATCTGTACGTTGTGAAGACAATTCAAAACAAAATTATTTAGTTTTAATGCGTCACGGGATATATACGTTAGACCTCGCGTGGTATTTCTTCTCGACAAGGTGAATGAATACATGATGTCTTTTCCAGAACTGGGCAAAACTGGCCTTGCCAAGACTGACACAAAATATAGTTCTACAACTTCTAGGCTTGCGTTGATTATTCTGCCCATGGTGAATTTCCCATGCTTTGTTTCCACGTCCCATGACAAATTCTCCTTACTTTGGTCATGCCGTTACAGGTCCGATTCATCCATGGCATAGCGTTATATTTTGTCTCGACGGGGTGAAAGAATATAATGACGTCACTCTCGGCAGAGCCTCGACAAAATATCACACGATACCATGGATGGACGGAGCTGTAACTTATACGTACATATTTTAATATGTGTTATATTATGGTCCAGACAACTTAAATTCGTTTGTTGTTATGTTCACGCATTGAACAGTCAATCACAGAATAAATGCAATGACTGTGCCGATAACAGAATACTTCCTGCCCCCCCCCCCCCCCTACCTCCCAATAATTGTTATTGCATATTATTTAGAATTTGTGTTATAATATGATGTGTTGAGAAGTGTATTTTGTCACAGTATTATCAGTAAAGACTGTATGAAACTGAGAGTATTTTTGTGCATATTGTGAAGATCATGAAGAGACAGTTTAATCAAATTTCACTAAAAGGTACCAATTACCAACAATTACCAAGTATGAGAATGATTTTATTACTCAACTGCACACATATATGCCACACATCTGTCGCTCTCAGTAAAAAGAAGACGAGATACACAGAATCTGAAGCTAATCTGAAGCACTTAGAAAAGAAGATATGCAAATTAAATATACCGTATTTTCCGGGTTACAAGGCGCTACAGCGCATAAGGCGCACCCCCTTCTTATAAAAAAAATTGTAATCCAGTCACCCATTGGGCGCAGGGGGCCGATAGGGCGCACCAAAATTGAAAAAGCATACCGGTAACAAACGGTCGAAGAATGAAAATAAGCCGCACATCAAAGGAAGAATACAGAGTGGAAATATGTGTGCTCTGTGTGTGTGGCGAGATCAAAGGCAGGTCCATTGTGATAGCTGGGTTGCCTTGTTTATAGACACTGACCTTCTTCCCAGGGGTCAATGACCCAGTTTTAGCTATAAGAGGTGGTTCCCCTGTCATATCTGAGAGAGGAAACACTTCCTGCACCGGGGTCAGTGACTGAGTTTAACCTATGGGGCGGTCTCTTTGATGTCTTGAGAGGAAACTTGGCCAGGGTAGTACCTAGTAGCTGAAACATGCATTATCACAAGTTGTTTGACTGGTACTCAGGCGGTCTCTTTGATTTTTTTCGTATTTCATACACGGATTAGGCGCTTTGTTATACGCAGGGGTCAAACTTGAGGAAAAAAGTCGCGCCTTATGACCCGGAAAATACGGTACTCAGTAGTGCTTCATTTTTATTTTGTCGTCATCATCATGCCTTGAGGTGTATGCATACAAACATTATTTATTAAGGAGATTTCTATAGCGCATAACTAAAAGCACTATGCGCAACATTAATGCATATGTACAGCTATACTTTTCTTATACTCTACATGAAACAACATACACACATACCAGCAACCAGACCTGGGAACCCATACAATATCGCCGTATTTTGTACGCATGATTGTCTAGAATACGATCAGTGCGGTCAGAGAAAAAAAAATACGAGAAGAAAAATTCCTAGACTAATCTCATGCGCATCCCAAAGCTGATCCAGTATTTTGAGACATGAATAGTTTTTGTCAGTAAACATTGAAAGAAGCATGTGTTTTAAATGTATTGGTAAGCTTAATTAACAATGCGACGGATGTGTGTGAAGCATGTTTTATAATCATGGATGTTCAAATGCTGTGTGGAGTACGCTTATTTTTCTGAAAATACACCAAGTTTGTTTGAGAATACTCCAAATGCAAAACAGGGGTTCCCAGGTCTGAGCAACTGTTAACATCAGCACTGAAGTACAAATGTATCTTCAGTGAAAGCCAAAAAAAGAATAGAATCAAAGTAGTGGAATACTAAGACAGTAGGTGTACAATCAGAGTCTTTTATTCAGCTAGAACGCCCACATCTGCCTAAACAGTAAATTGATGAAAAGAACTCTGCATAAATGTCATGAAAAGAACTTCATAACTTCAGAAGCAAGAAGTATAATTGCTTCTGAAGTTATATTCATTTATTTTTTTAAATGACAAAATGAAATGAAAATAACTTCAGAAGCAAGAAGTATAATTCTTATGTTTTGTTTATTTTGATGCAACAAGGCAGACTTTTATTACTTTTA